>NC_092335.1:158925000-159225000 GCF_046630445.1 Rutidosis leptorrhynchoides | reverse complement strand
ATGGGTGGTGTTTTTATGTATTTCCTCTCTCATGAAAATTAGATCTTTTTTCTTGAGGATAGAAATAACCTAGCATTAAAATGTTGTTTTTGGAAGGAAACACTTGGTTTCTTTCTAGTTCTAGTTAGTTAGTGGAACATGTATTTAATTGACAATTGACAAGTGTCTCTCTCTCTCTACTTGATATATCTTTTTCTCTTTTTATGCAAAAAAAAAAATATATATATCAAAGTTAGTGGCGCAAGTATAATGATGAGTATGTGACGATATAGTTTACATCACCATATGTGATTACATATGGAGGCAAGAGACCCATTAACCGTGACGCAAGAGGTAAATGGTGTACTTTTTGAAGATATGATAAGGTTATGAAGTGAAGTTAAATAAAGAGAATTGTCAAATTTGAAGGTTAAATTTGTAGTGAGTGATGTGGTAAAATATTATTGGTAGTTGAGTATAAAACAAATATATTAATATTAATAATATATAAAAAGTAGTGGTGAAATCTGTTTGGTGGAAATTCATTCGACACAAAAACAATTTTCAGTCATGACCATGACTAACGCCCCATAAGCGTTTCGGGTGACGTCCCATTAAAAATGTCAGGGGCGTCAGAGCCCTGCAACCTTGAATGCCACCTCATCTGACCAAAAAATCTAACACCCCTTTAATGGTGGTCTGAGCGCTCAGTAAAAGCTCCGGCATCACACTGTCAAGGGGTGTGCCGTGAAAGTTCTATGATGTTACTCATACTCGTTTAAAGGTAATTGTAAGGCCCAATGTTTTAAAAATACTCCATGCGTTCTATCTTAAGTGTCCACTGTTGACTTTTCAAAGTCTCTCTTTGTCAACTTACGTAAATATATTTATTTGTGTTATATAATATTTGATAGAAAAAATTATATAAATGAAAACACATTTTAAAACTTAATTCATTCATATAATTTTCATTAAATATTATATAGCACAAATAAAAATATTTACTGTCAAAATTAACAAAGAATGACTTTCAAAAGTCAACAGTGGATACTTAAGATGGGACGGATGGAGTGGTTATTTATGTTTAGCAACTTGTAAATTTTATATGTAGTGCGGTGTATTTGTTAGCATTGTTAGGTTAATGATAGATAGTATTTAGGCTAAAGGGCCAGAAAAGGTAACATAAGTTATTCAAATTAACAATCAATTAAGGTAACCTTTAATTTGGCTAAGTTCGAAAATGATTGCAATTTAATTTTTACTCACAAAAAGGATTGCGTGTTTAAATTTTTTAAAATTGAAGTAATACCCAATGAACACAAAATCTAATATCACGAATTACTTCAAATTGAGACTTGAAACGGATACCAAGAGCTTCGATTATCATTTTTTTGTGAAGCAACTAGATCCAAAACATCATGAAAAATAATAAATCGAGATGAACAGTCATCGAACCTTCATATGAGCTTCAAACTTGCAAATCGAGATCTAAGTTGTTTCACATGTTGCTTCCTTCGTAAAAAGTGCTTAAAATCGTTATTAGAATACTCGACATCCATCAAAACGAGCTAAAACATCCTACAATCGTCCAATTTGAACACACAATCTTTTTTGTGAGCAAAAATTAAGTTGCAATCCTTTTCGGGCTTAGCCAAATTAAAGGTTACCTTGATTGTCAAATTAGGTAATTTAGGTTACTTTTTCGGGCCATTTGTCCTAGTATATAATGAATGTTAGTGAAAAGATAGTGAAAGAAAATTATGTTACATGTAGCGCTAATGTGAAGGAGTGAAGTTCAGTTAAATCAAAGCGCAAAGGCGAGAAGCTAACAAAAACAAACCACTAATGACAAGATCAAACAAGATTGGTGACATGCTTGATTCAAGAATCGTGAGTGCTTATGATGAAATTGCATACAAGAAAGACGTAATATTTTATGAAAGAAGAAAAAAATTAAATACATCACAATCACAATGAGGAGTGTTTGGGATTCTATTGTTAAAGAGTCTAAGTGGTGGAGCAAGATCTTCTTCCAAATGACGTGTTTCAGATGAAGCGGAAAACAGTCGAGCAATTCGATTTTGGCATGACTTATGGATAGGAGACACTAGGTTCTTTTTAATCGTTTGTTTCATTTACAACAACAACAAAACACAATCTCACAAAAGTAGAGTATGGAGGAGATTAGATGTAGACAATCCTTCTCCTATATTAGAATAAAGAGAAGTAATTTCTCCACCCAGAGTAAAAACACTCCAAGAGTAGAGAAAGTCCACCGTCTCAACGTATTATGGATAGAGAGATTGTTTCCGAATGACCTCCAGCCAATAAGTAGGTTTAAAAAAAGTGTGAGACGCCATGAAAATGGTAGATTCAATTTTTCATGGGTTTTAAACCTGCTTGAAATTCAATTTAGGTCTAAGCGACATTCAAGTCGCTAATAAATTGACGTTTATTTCATTTGTATTTAGATAATTTTGCTACTGTATCGGATACAAGAGTAAACAACCAGTGGTCATGGAATTGGTCTCGGACTGATCTCGGGTATCGAAATGATCAACCGTTGGAATCGTTAATTGAGGTTCTTCAGGATGCTCAAACATACGTGCACGACAATTATTGGAGATATTCGATTGCAGATAATGGGAGCTATACTGTCCGTGAAGGTGGAGTATATACAGATAATGTTTTACTTCCACCTCGTTCGAATGTTACATGTTGTAAGAGATTTCTACAGGGTAAAGTAACCATATGTGTCGCTTCATAAATGAGTCTTCCAAATATATTTTTTTTACAAAAGTTAGTTGCGAATCACCAGAGGAACTTGGAAATCTTTTACTTTGCGTAAGAGGTATGGAAAGGCATCTTTATGTGGCTTAACTTTCCTTATCCGAATTTTAAATCATAGCATGGAGTTCTTAATTGGATAAAAATTGGTAATAGTTCTAAGAAAGGAGAAGATTCAAAGATTTGCAAACGTGGCAGCAATTCTTTGGTTGATTTGGCTGTTCAAGAGCTGTTCTTTATGTAACCACAAGTCCTTGAGAAGATGTAACGTTACTGGTTATTGATTGTATTAAGTATTTTTCATTTGTTTGGCTTAAAAATACCCTTCATTATTCTCTTCTGCTAGAGAGTCGTGTTAAAAAAAAAAAAAAAAAAAAAAAAAAAAAAAAAAAAAAAAAAAAACATCACAATGTGTGCAATATAACCGTAAACATAGACAATGCTAGATTAATCTCCTTTTAAAAAGTTTATACCCTGCCTACTTTTTCAACAAGGGGTAGGGTGTTAACTGTTAAGAACTCCACATCACAAACAGCGGTCATTGTGATAGATAACTTAGTTACTAGATACACATATAACACAAATTAAGTCACAGACTAAAATAAAATTTAATAATCAAGGGAAATGAAAGGATATGTTAAACTATTGCTTATCTTTCTTTGTAAATGTTCTACCAATAGCACCTACGCTTCAACTATATTTCATTACATGCCTATAAACTCATGCCAATAACTGAAAGTATCAGTTGTAGAATTAGCACATTAAAAGTTCTTTATTTACTCCATGAGTCCATGGACTTGCAGTACTCCACACCATATTATTTGAAAAATAAAAATTAAAAATATAAAACAATCAAATTTTATATGCACCAATGATTCGGATACACGCGTACGAACTCGAAGTACCTTTTAAAAAAAATCAGATGGCTTCTTTCAGATCGAAGGTTCTAGAAACATTGCGACTTGCGAGCATGATCATATTTATTTAAATCCACTAGCATTTTCTTCAATCGACGAGCAAGTGCTTTTGTTCCTGAAAAACTCGGTCTGTTCTCCAATGTCCTTCCAAGAACCATCAAATAATCCACCGTTGGTTGCAACTTCCTTCTAAATAAGGCAACGCCACATAAGCAAGACGAACAACATGAATAAATATGCGTAGCAAACATATATTTACGTCTCATATAAACCGTACCTTCTACCCCCTGTGATGCCTGGACCGGTCCAAACCCCAGAAAACGATGCAACAATTTTCTCAGTTCTAATTGCATCATCGATATTTGAATGAATACTTCGAAGATGCGGGAGGATTTTGCCGATTAACAAATCATCGAGAGCGAGCTTTTCAAGATTCGATATCGAGAGAACGTTATTCCATAAACATATGTTCCTCATTAAACGAACCGACATTCCAAATTTATATGAACCAAATCTAGCTGCATTTGGTACTGTACTCAATACGCAAGTATTCCACGTTGGCACCTATTAAAACATTTCATAATATCAACATAAACATTTGCTGATTAACTAATATATATAATTAATTAACAAAATTAATTGCGTACCACGAGATTAGCTACAGCATCAGAAAGGCGGTTACAAAGAATAGAAACAAGATCGATAATCGCCTTGCTGGAAACAGGTACGTATCTAAATACTAAATTTGTAGCAAAAACAGCACATTTTGTCTCCTTGGCACTAAACACGTCCCAGCAGTGAGATATTTCATGCCGCAATATAGGAATCGCAACCTTTTCAACTAAATCAGGTACTAGGTTGACATCAGCATCGTTCGGGTTAACTTTACTCTAGTCCTCAGGCAGACCAAAATCAAACAGCAACTCATGCCTGAAAACAGATATTAAAATCATCAATATATATATATATATATATATATATATATATATATATATATATATATATATATATATATATATATATATATATATATATATATATATATATATATAGTTTTAACAAAAAAAACTACTTACCCACTAAACTGCTGGGTTATATTCCTCTCAGGTACAAGAAATTTGAACAGAGCGAACGTACCAGTTCATATCAATAAAATCTGAATTTTCATGTAGTGGGTCCCACTTCAAAAGCTCCAACCTTACATACGGAGCGAAAATTGCAGGTATACTCAATGCCATATATGCATCGTTGTAGGAAGACAGGTAATCTTTTTTCCAACCTGCAAATTTTTCTTTAACTGCTGACAGTTTAGAGTAATCTTCATCAGCATCACTGAATATTTCTTCAGCAGTTTGAAGTAATTGATTACGGTTCGATTCATATGATGTGCTTTTGTTAATATATTAATGTTTTTTCTAGATAATTCTGGATGTAATTAGTATTATCTAGTACTTATTAAAAGAGCTAGGAAAATATGTACTAGCTAGAAGTAACTAGATGGTTCAATTGGTCAAAATATCAAAGATATTTGGAGAATGTCCACCGACATTGGATGGCTATATATATAGTCACTTTGTTGTAAGATTTTAATGATAAAAAAAAACAAAAAAACAATAAAGTTTAAAGTTTTCATATTTAAATAAAGTCTTCATATATTTCTATATTTAAAAATCATCCCTTCATTAAAATAATAATTCATTTAATACTAATAAACTATTTTATTACATCTTATTAAATTAAATTCATAATAATAATTTTAACAAGTGGTATCAGAGTTATTTGGGCGTTCGTTCGAGTACACCATGACTACCGTTGATGTATACAATATTCCTGTCCCCATCTTTGATGGCGACAACTATGATTTTTGGAGTATCCGAATGAAGACATATTTTCAAGCACAAAGCTTGTGGGATATTGTCGAAGTCGGGTTTACAACTCCAAAAGAAGACGAAACTCTGTCCGCTGAAGAACAGGAAAAATACAACAAAAATGTTGTAAGAAATGCTGCTGCTCCAGGCTATATTCAACAAGCTTTGACACCGTCTATCTTTCCACGAATCATGGGAGCTACGACAGCCAAAGAGGCGTGGAAGATTCTTCAAGAAGAATTTCAAGGAAATGTCAAGGTGAGATCCGTCAAACTACTAACTCTAAGGAGAGATTTTGAAATTTTAAATATGAAAGACACTGAGACCGTAAAAGATTACTATTCTCGAATTAAAGAAATAGTAAATCAAATGAGAGCCTATGGAGATTCTATAACTGATAAAAGGATCGTAGAAAAAATACTTATCAGTATGACCGAAAAATACGATCATGTCATTACCGCTATTGAAGAGTCAAAAGACATCGAGACTCTGTCAGTAACGGAATTAGTTGGCTCTCTAAAAGCATACGAGGCTAGACTGAGTCGACGCAGTGAAAACTCACTTGAAAGTGCGTTTCAGTCTAAACTCAAAATAAGGTCTCAAAAATCTAATAATGGGGGGAAAAGAAATCTTGAAGAAAATTCGAGAGGAGGAGAAAAACTCAGAACCGGGTTCGATCAAAGAAAAAAAAGCTACCCTCCATGTGGTATCTGCAAAAAGACAAATCACTTGGAGAAAGATTGCTTTCATAAAGGCAAGCCACAGTGCAATAATTGCAAAAGATTTGGTCATCTAGAAAAAGATTGTCATTTAAAACAAAATCATCGAGCTAGCTTCACGAAAGAAAATGAAGATATACCGGAGAAAAACAAAAATCAGCTATTCTATGCCTGCCATGTTGCGAATGAACAAAGGGAAGACACTTGGTTCATCGACAGTGGGTGCAGCAACCACATGACAGGAGATGAGAAGTTATTTCATAGTATCAACACATCTGTAAAGTCTCGCGTCAAGCTAGGGAATGGAGCGCTTGTTGATACTAAAGGCAAAGGTACTATAACAGTCCAAACTAATAACTGCACTCGATCTGTCAATGATGTTCTTCTAGTGCCAAGCTTAGCGAGTAACTTGCTAAGTGTCGGCCAAATGATGGAGCATGGCTACTCTCTACACTTCGAAGACGAATCATGTGTGATTCGTGAT
Source organism: Rutidosis leptorrhynchoides (assembly GCF_046630445.1). NCBI lineage: Eukaryota > Viridiplantae > Streptophyta > Magnoliopsida > Asterales > Asteraceae > Rutidosis > Rutidosis leptorrhynchoides. Next base: position 159,218,246 of record NC_092335.1, on the reverse strand, counting down.
AAGAAACAAAACAACAAATTAATAGCCGAAGTGTGAATGGAGAATCGCAATTTCCCGCTTCGTTGGCAGTATATCATAGACACGGCCATGAAAGTTCAAGTCGAAGAATCATGGCTATGGCATCGAAGATTTGGCCACTTTAACTTTCACGCACTAAAAATCCTCCAACAGAAGAATATGATGAGAGACTTGCCTAACATAGAAGAAATCACTGACACGTATGAAAGCTGTATGATGGGCAAGCAACATCGAAAACCTTTCCCTCGTGACAAAACTCTGAGAGCGAAAGGTATACTGGAGCTGGTGCACACTGACGTATGTGGACCAATGAGGACCCCGTCTCTTAACCAAAACAGGTACTTCATTCTTTTCATCGATGATTATTCTAGAATGACGTGAGTTTATTTCATGCTTGAAAAATCCGAAGTATTTGCGATATTCAAGAAGTTCAAAAACATCGTAGAAAAAAGTAGTGGCCATTGTATAAAAACACTAAGGAGTGATAGAGGAAAAGAATACACCTCTACACAATTCAATAAGTTTTGTGAAGATGAAGGAGTAAAACTGAAAGGACCCGTCCTAATCCACCTGGACGAAGTCATCAACATTTGGTCCCATTGCGATGATCGGCTCCAAGTAATGTCCTTATATTGAGCAAATGCACAGCGGAAGACTTAATTCGTACCTGAGAATAAACATGCTTTAAAGTGTCAACCAAAAGGTTGGTGAGTTCATAGGTTTATCATAACAATCATTTCAATATGTTAATAGACCACAAGATTTCATAATCATAAACATAATATACTCGCAAGTGTATGTAAAGCATTCTAAGTGGTTGAGCACTTGGTAACCATACTTAACATTTAATCAACGTCGCATATTCCCTTTATTATGAAATCTCACTACACCGTACCAAGTGTAGTCACCAAAACGAAGTACTGTGCAACCGTTGAATACTGGTCGTCCAGTCCGGTTGGGGTTGTCAGGCCCGATAGATCTATCAACAGGATTCGCGTTTACAATACCCATGTAAATAGTAGTTACCAAGCTACAGGAAAATATGCCAGTGGTACAACTCAACGTAGAATATATTTTTAAGTACTTGTGTCTATTTTGTAAACATTTATAAAAGCAGCGCATGTATTCTCAGCCCAAAAATATATATTGCAAAAGCAATTAAAAAGGGAGCAAATGAAACTCACTTTTGCCTTGAAGATATTTAATTCGACTTGGTCTCCGATAGATATCACGAACCTAACCATATATATAATATATCAACATATTTTCTTTTTAAGTAATCGTTACATATATATATACTTTTAATACTTTTAATATTTTCTTAGTCCGTAGTTAGCAGTCCGATGTTAGTGGTCCACAATTAGTTACTTAAATAAAATAAATAAAGAACCCATCGTATTCGTATTGATCAGAATTAATCTCGACCCATGGTACCATGTTGTCAAATGACGTGTTGCGTACATAAAGTACCGTGTTGTCAAATGACGTGTTGCGTACAATCATGAGATCTTATGATTAATCTTCTCGTGTTGTTTACGGGTGGTCCTGAAATATATAAAATCGAATCATAAGTAATTATATATAAAATATCATATTAATTAGAAAAGATATGATTAATTTACTTTTTCTCCAAATATTTTCGTAGTTAAACTAGCTTCGGATACCCAATCTTGTTTTAGTCGTAGTTTCTTCATTACAACTCCGTTTTTATTGGTTCAACTTGCCACTTCCTTGGATCGAGTCAAATTTTAAGAATATGAACTGAAAATACCTTAGTTTGTATTCGAAATCATAGGTTATAGGTCAAACTTTGGTGAAACTTATGAAAGTGATCATTTTCCATCATAAAAACAACATTTAATGATCATTTTTCTAAAAATACTTACACTTTGAGTTAAACCATGAAATTTTTATGTGTTAACATATTCATAAGAAATATCATTTTTCCATAACATGAACTTCCAATTCAAAGTTCAAGATGGTTTTTAATTATCCAACCCAAAACAGCCCCCGGTTGCACTCCGACGACGTAGATTCAGTTTTTAAGATGTTCTTTGTAAAACCAAGTTATATATTGTTAGGTTAGCATATCATTATGATATATTACAGGTCTTGAAGTATTTTAAAAGTCAAGTTAGAAGGATCTATTTAGTTTGCGAACAAGTTTGAAATCATTCAAACTATGTTCTTGTTGTTAAAATTTTATACCACAAAATAAGATAGCTATATGAATATGAATTGAATAAGATTATGAACAAGGTTACTACCTCAAGTTACTTGGACAAAGTTACTGCAAAAGATAAGAAATAATCTTGGAATCAAAGAGTGGTGGAGTTAGATCAAAAGGTTGGAAGTAAACTTCTTCAAATTGGTGGTTATTTTGATATGTTCTTGAAAGAGTTTTCTTATGGTGTTTAAGGCTTGTAATTGAAGCTAAATGATGGGGAAAATGCTTGGAGATGATCAAGTATGAAGTTAGGAGTATTTTGAGAGAGAAATGAGGGTGTAGGTATGAGAAAATGGAGTGAAGAAATGGTGTTCATTTATAAAAACGTTTTTAGTTTATAAAGAAAGAAAAGGATTCCTAATTTTGTTTTCTTACTAATAATTCATACTACTTGACAAATTCTAGTTACCTCATATCTAGGGCAGTAATAATGTTGATTAGGATGTTGATTTGATGTGTATATACCAATAGTAAATACATATAGAAGCTGGGTATGATACGGGTACATATACCCTAGATATACGTATAGAAATCTTGAGGAAACGGAACGAGAATTCAAATATAGCTATCTTTTGTGAATATACTTATATTGTTTTATGTATTTAAGTCCTTAAAAAGTTATTAAATACATTATATATACGATACATGTATAAGCATTATAGATTATAAGTATATATATCAAAGAATGTTACGTATAGTTATCGTTTTGAAAACTTAAGTTAGTAGTTTCAAAATATACTTATAACTCATTGTCATTAGTACACAATGAGATGTTAAACCATCCTTAGATCATGTTAAATATATATAAATACATATATATATATATACACAAACGTATAATTATCGTATGTTATATAGTTCGTGATATCATCGGTCATATTGGACGGTCAAACGTTGTGTAAAACTCTTTTCAAAAATACAAGTCTCAACAATTTGGATTGCTTATCATGTTGGTATGGTTTAATTTATGTAAATATTAATCTCATAAGTATAATTTGGTCGGAAAATTCCGGGTCATTACAGTACCTACCCGTTAAAGAAATTTCGTCCCCGAAATTTGATAGAGGTTGTTATGGATAACAATAAGAAGGTTTTCATGACAAATATAAGGTGATAATGGAGTTTTATCATCATTGAGTAATGTAGATAAAACGATTCGATTATGCGAAGAATATAAATGAGACTATCGTAAAAGAGTGAGATGAGTAAAATATATTCGTCTTAACCGATGACGTAGTTATGATTGATTTTCGGGATTTAAGGGATTTAGAGAGAATCTTACGTAATAAGATTTGGTTCTTTGGTGATTAAGGAAATCAGGATCTTTTTTGATTATATGCAATAATCTGTTTCGATTGCTCTGTCGGATATTTCACTATAAATTCATCCCTTCGTTTCCTTATTTTCCACGACTCACACTTCTATTCTTTCTCCCTTGATTCTTACTTTAAAGCATTCATCAATATGCTCCATCCAGTCCTGATTCTTGATATACTCCTAACTTTTATATCTATCATTCTTCTTTTTCATCTACCACCAGAAGAATCTATTTACTTCTACTATACTCTTGTGTTTATAGTGTTTCTAATTCTCTCGTGTCTCTATATTGCTATCTGCATCGATATACACGGTTTGTAATTTCGGGGTTATTATCGAAGTTTATATTCTTCATTATTTTTCGGAGCTTCATGCTTTCATTTTCTCTTCCTGACTTCGAGTCAAGCGAGTAATGGTCCGGAATTCGTAGATATGAAATTCAGAATGAACATAGCTAATGCTCTAAGAAGAAAATGGTAATAGAACGATTTTGATTTGTTAAATTACCAGAATACCCTGGAGAAGACCGAGTCATCCAGAAAAATATTCTCTTGATATGTTTAGAGATTAGATAGAATGTAAGAGTCATGTAAATGGCACATGATGACGGTACTGTGAATCATCATGCTTCATTAGAAACTCAGCATGACTTACTGTAATATAATGACGTTGATCAAGTGTCATTATATTATACTAATCCATGCTTCAGTTCCCAACACTACTTCAAAATATTCATATTTTAAACTCGAAGGTTTCAGAATTTAGAAACTAACACAGTTTCTTTTATGTTGCAGATATTACGGGGAGATAAATGATCTCAGATAAGAATAGTTGTGAAAATATCGCCAGAAATATGGAGGATATTTATAATAGAACATACGAGAATATCTTAGAATTTCTAATATCAATGGATGATAAAGAAGATTTGTCTGTGAAGGTTTAGAATGAGAAATAAGATGTTTGCAAACGATTTCAGCAGGCACAGAATCATTTGGATTCTTTGAAGGCAAACTTATTCTTTGTGATTTGTCCACAGCTTTCTTCATAGTTTCACATAATCCGCTTTTCAGTACTAAATTTTCTATCGAGCGTTCCTAACACTCCTTTCTTTATCATCAAACTTTTGGCCAGTAAGATCATCTACAACATGCTGCTTCATCAGCATTTTCAAAGTTAACTGATCTGGGTCATCGGTTATCAAACCGAGGTAGTTTTAGGAGAATTGTGTTTTTAGAATGATTAATCGCTGATGGTAATATTGTGGAATATAAAAGGTTCCCCAGTAACAATAAAGAGTACGCATATATATCGCGGTTATAATAAAGTTGTTTCGGATGAAAAGTCAGAGTTGACTTGCTGGAGCTGTGACAAAATTAGCTACTTTGGAAAGGGATTGCAAAACGATCTTCGGTAATAACAATGTCAAAGGAACTAGAACAGATACGTGTCAAACGTTTACTCAGTTTTCGAGGGTTTTTCAGGTGCATAACTATATGCATCAATCTTTTCTTCCGTAGATGAAGTGCGGTTGGTTTATCCTCTCGATTGAGGTGTTTTTAAGAATCATGATAGATTTGAACGCTGATTGTAATCGTCGAGATACAATGAGGTTTAAGATGAAATCAAGTGGCAATCCTGAAGAAATGTTTAGTTTCATATGTTATAATCAATATTTTAATTCATTTTAATTGTCCAATGTCATTAGTCCACAGTCGATAGTCCACAGTAACAGTCCAATAATTCATATATAGTTTAATATATAATATACGAATTAATTAATACGTGTCGTGACCCGTATACCTCTCAGACTCGATCACAACTCAAACTATATATATTATTGTAGGATCAACCTCAACCCTGTATAGAGAACTCGATCATTACTGCATATAGAGTGTCTATGGTGATTCCAAATAATATATATAGATGCGTCGATATGATATGTCAAAACATTGTATACGTGTCCCGATATTTAAAGTGCGTAAAATAATTACAGAAATTAAATGACGATAAATAAAAGTGCGATAATTAAATTGCGATAAATAAACTACGATAAATAAAATGTAATCAGTTAGCTAGGAACAGTTAGCTGGAACAGTTAGCGTGGATTCTTAACAAAATTTTTCATAGTTAATTTGTTTGTTTCTAACAGATTTTATTTTGTCATATGTTTTCTTCATATGCCACTTGTTGGATTCTGGGAAGTCAAAATCCAAATATGAAATTGAATGAAAATGGTTATTCTGCGGTGAACGGATACGTATATCGGTGGTTGTAAGTAGGATAGTAAATGACTGTTGAATCAGCTTCGACGAATGTACAATGTAACTTATTAAGATGAAATCTAATTATTCCTCGGGTATTACCTACCCGTTAAAAAAAATTTCACCATTCATATTTTGTACAAAAGAATTTTTAATTACAATCTTTATAAAAACATATATACATATATATTTTCTTCAGATGAAATCATGAATTTAATGAGTTAATATGATATTAATCTCATTTGCTTTTCGGTTTGAGCTAGAATAAGAAATCTCTAAAACTTTTTGAAACCACATATTCTTCGCAGAATATCAATGAAGTTATGGATCAATACTTCATCGTTCATTATTGTTGGTACTCCTTGGTATCTATGGTGCGTATGATGTTGATGTTTGTGGGACAGATTATGATGTCGATACGTGTGATGTGGATGTTGTTTGTTAGTGGTGATGATGGTATTGTTGATGTTATTGATGGTGGTGCTGATTATGCTGCTGGTGCTGCTGCTGGTGTTTGCAACCTTCGCACCATGTTCTCCAAAGCCGTCACGCGAGCGCGAAGTTCGTTAACTTCTGCTAGTACACCGGGATGATTGGCGGTTGGAGCGAGCGAATGAACAAGATTTGTAATATGGGATAGTATATAATCGTGACGAGATACTCTAGAAATGAGAGAGAAAATGGTGTTTCGAATAGGTTCGCCGGTAAGTGCTTCAGGTTCATTGCCAAGAGGGCAATTTAGTGGATGGAATGGATCACCTTCTTCTTGTCTCCAGTGATTTAGTATATTACGAACCCATCCCCAATTCATCCAGAATAGATGATGGGAAATTGGTTGATCCATTCCGGTGACGCTGCTTTCGGAGCCCGAATGGAAATCCATATCGGCATAACTGTCGGAATCTGAAGAATTCGAACTAGATGCGGAATCCATCTTGTATAATGGGGAAAATGAATTTTTGGTATGGAATAGATTATAGGAGTTAGATTTGGTACTCTTCAATACATAATTTACATATGTATATATAATACCAAAATCCCGTAAATTACGGAGAATCTTTGAAAAGATATCAGTCAAAGTTCCCAATAACAGATATGCTAAGATAAGAATTCGTCTATACGCTATCAATGCAGTAAATGCAGTAAAACGTGTCTAGACTTATGAATGATAAGCAGATAATTTCCTAAGGATGATAAGCAGATGATTTACGACTAGAAATGATAAGCAAAACTTTTGACATGTAGACACGGTCGAAGTCCAGACTCATTAATGCATCCTAACAACTACTAGTTAGACACACTAATGCAAGACCTGGTTCGCTACAACCACCGCTCTGATACCAACTGAAAGGACCCGTCCTAATCCACCTGGACGAAGTCATCAACATTTGATCCCATTGCGATGATCGGCTCCAAGTAATGTCCTTATATTGAGCAAATGCACAGCGGAAGACTTAATTCGTACCTGAGAATAAACATGCTTTAAAGTGTCAACCAAAAGGTTGGTGAGTTCATAGGTTTATCATAACAATCATTTCAATATGTTAATAGACCACAAGATTTCATAATCATAAACATAATATACTCGCAAGTGTATGTAAAGCATTCTAAGTGGTTGAGCACTTGGTAACCATACTTAACATTTAATCAACGTCGCATATTCCCTTTATTATGAAATCTCACTACACCGTACCAAGTGTAGTCACCAAAACGAAGTACTGTGCAACCTTGGAATGCTGGTCGTCCAGTCCGGTTGGGGTTGTCAGGCCCGATAGATCTATCAACAAGATTCGCGTTTACAATACCCATGTAAATAGTAGTTACCAAGCTACAGGAAAATATGCCAGTGGTACAACTCAACGTAGAATATATTTTTAAGTACTTGTGTCTATTTTGTAAACATTTATAAAAGCAGCGCATGTATTCTCAGCCCAAAAATATATATTGCAAAAGCAATTAAAAAGGGAGCAAATGAAACTCACTTTTGCCTTGAAGGTATTTAATTCGACTTGGTCTCCGATAGATATCACGAACCTAACCATATATATAATATATCAACATATTTTCTTTTTAAGTAATCGTTACATATATATATACTTTTAATACTTTTAATATTTTCTTAGTCCGTAGTTAGCAGTCCGATGTTAGTGGTCCACAATTAGTTACTTAAATAAAATAAATAAAGAACCCATCGTATTCGTATTGATCAGAATTAATCTCGACCCATGATACCATGTTGTCAAATGACGTGTTGCGTACATAAAGTACCGTGTTGTCAAATGACGTGTTGCGTACAATCATGAGGTCTTATGATTAATCTTCTCGTGTTGTTTACGGGTGGTCCTGGAATATATAAAATCGAATCATAAGTAATTATATATAAAATATCATATTAATTAGAAAAGATATGATTAATTTACTTTTTCTCTAAATATTTTCGTAGTTAAACTAGCTTCGGATACCCAATCTTGTTTTAGTTGTAGTTTCTTCATTACAACTCCGTTTTTGTTGGTTCAACTTGCCACTTCCTTGGATCGAGTCAAATTTTAAGAATATGAACTGAAAATACCTTAGTTTGTATTCGAAATCATAGGTTATAGGTCAAACTTTGGTGAAACTTATGAAAGTGATCATTTTCCATCATAAAAACAACATTTAATGATCATTTTTCTAAAAATACTTACACTTTGAGTTAAACCATGAAATTTTTATGTGTTAACATATTCATAAGAAATATCATTTTTCCATAACATGAACTTCCAATTCAACGTTCAAGATGGTTTTTAATTATCCAACCCAAAACAGCCCCGGTTGCACTCCGACGACGTAGATTAAGTTTTTAAGATGTTCTTTGTAAAACCAAGTTATATATTGTTAGGTTAGCATATCATTATGATATATTACAGGTCTTGAAGTATTTTAAAAGTCAAGTTAGAAGGATCTATTTAGTTTGCGAACAAGTTTGAAATCATTCAAACTATGTTCTTGTTGTTAAAATTTTATACCACAAAATAAGATAGTTATATGAATATGAATTGAATAAGATTATGAACAAGGTTACTACCTCAAGTTACTTGGACAAAGTTACTGCAAAAGATAAGAAATAATCTTAGAATCAAAGAGTGGTGGAGTTAGATCAAAAGGTTGGAAGTAAACTTCTTCAAATTGGTGGTTATTTTGATATGTTCTTGAAAGAGTTTTCTTATAGTGTTTAAGGCTTGTAATTGAAGCTAAATGATGGGGAAAATGCTTGGAGATGATCAAGTATGAAGTTAGGAGTATTTTGAGAGAGAAATGAGGGTGTAGGTATGAGAAAATGGAGTGAAGAAATGGTGTTCATTTATAAAAACGTTTTTAGTTTATAAAGAAAGAAAAGGATTCCTAATTTTGTTTTCTTACTAATAATTCATACTACTTGACAAATTCTAGTTACCTCATATCTAGGGCAGTAATAATGTTGATTAGGATGTTGATTTGATGTGTATATACCAATAGTAAATACATATAGAAGCTGGGTATGATACGGGTACATATACCCTAGATATACGTATAGAAATCTTGAGGAAACGGAACGAGAATTCAAATATAGCTATCTTTTGTGAATATACTTATATTGTTTTATGTATTTAAGTCCTTAAAAAGTGATTAAATACATTATATATACGATACATGTATAAGCATTATAGATTATAAGTATATATATCAAAGAATGTTACGTATAGTTATCGTTTTGAAAACTTAAGTTAGTAGTTTCAAAATATACTTATAACTCATTGTCATTAGTACACAATGAGATGTTAAACCATCCTTAGATCATGTTAAATATATATAAATACATATATATATATATATATACACAAACGTATAATTATCGTATGTTATATAGTTCGTGATATCATCGGTCATATTGAACGGTCAAACGTTGTGTAAAACTCTTTTCAAAAATACAAGTCTCAACAATTTGGATTGCTTATCATGTTGGTATGGTTTAATTTATGTAAATATTAATCTCATAAGTATAATTTCGTCGGAAAATTCCGGGTCATTACAAAAACGCCCACTCACAGTTGGTTACGCTCCTGAACAAAATGGTGTCTCTGAACGTAAGAATAGAACTGTAATGGAAATGGCCAAAACAATGATACATGAAAAAGGCCTTCCAAACAGTTTCTGGGCTGAAGCTGTATACACGGCTGTATATATACTAAATCGATGTCCCACGAAAGCCATAGAAAACAAGACTCCGATAGAGGCATGGAGTGGAAGGAAACCATCGGCGAAACATCTACGAGTATTTAGATCTATCTGCTACATCCATGTTCCTAAGGAGAAACGTCACAAGCTCCAAGAAAAATCAGAGAAGGGAATATTTTTGGGCTATAGCACACAGTCAAAAGGCTACCGAGTCTATAACCTGAAGACTAATAACATCGTGATCAGCCGAGACGTGGGGTTTGATGAAGGCGCTTCTTGGAACTGGGAAAAGGACAAAGTTGAAAAACAAACATATCTGCCTCGGATATCTATGAAAACTCTAGCCCAACAACCACTACAAGTTGAGCATTCTGAACAACATGAAAGTACCGGTGAAACAAGCCCTGCTACACCAACTTCTCCATCCACAAGATTACCTTTGGTGCAAGACGAGTCAAGTCCAGAGTCAACACCTGGAAGAGTCAAAGCGTTAGCAGAGATATACGAGACTTGCAACTTTACAACTATAGAACCTGAAAGCTATGAAGTTGCAGCCAAAGATGAAAAATGGGCGACTGCTATGAACGAAGAAAAAAGAATGATCGAGAAAAACAACACATGGGAGTTAGTTGATCCTCCAGAAAATAAAGAAATTATTGGAGTTAAATGGGTTTACAAAACAAAGCTCAACCTTGATGGTTCTATACAAAAACATAAAGCAAGGCTAGTAGCTAAAGGCTATTCACAACAACCTGGAGTCGACTACAATGAAACTTTCGCACCTGTAGCTCGACTGGATACTATAAGAGCTCTTGTGGCATTAGCAGCTCAACGAAGGTGAAGATTCATCAACTAGATGTGAAATCTGCCTTTCTAAATGGGTTTCTCGAAGAAGAAATATATGTAGAGTAACCACAAGGGTTCATCCAGGAAGGAAAAGAAGAGAAAGTCCTGAAGCTAAAGAAAGCCTTATATGGACTTAAACAAGCGCCACGCGCATGGTATAGTTGCATAGACAACTACTTCACAAGTTCAGGATTCAGGAGGAGTCAAAGTGAGCCTACACTCTACATTAAAACCCAAGGTAACTCTGACACTCTCATTATTTCCTTGTATGTCGATGATCTAATATATAATGGAAACAATGAGAGAATGATACAAGAATTTAAAGAAGACATGATGAAAACGTTCGAGATGAGCGATCTTGGATTGATGCGCTATTTTCTTGGCATCGAAATCAGTCAAGAAAATGAAGGCATATTCATATGCCAAAAGAAATACACAGAAAATCTCCTGAAAAAGTTTAAACTATACGGTTGTAAAACTGTCGTGACGCCACTAGTCGTCAATGAGAAAATGAGACAAGAAGATGGATCGGAGAAAGTAGACGCTTCAAGATTCAGAAGTCTCATTGGAAGTCTACTATATCTAACAGCAACAAGACCAGACATCATGTACGCAACGAGTCTGCTATCCAGGTACATGCAAAACCCTACTCAAATACATTATGGAGCTTCTAAAAGAATTTTAAGATATTTGCAAGGTACCATGGACTATGGTATATGGTACAAGCCCACTTCAGACTCGAAGCTTCAGGGATACACAGATAGTGATTGGGCCGGATCGGTAGATGACATGAGAAGTACTTCAGGATACACATTCACACTTGGATCTGGTGTATTCTCATGGACATCAAAGAAACAAGAAACGGTGGCACAATCGTCAGCTGAAGCCGAGTATGTCGCAGCCGCAAACTCAGCTAATCAAGCTATATGGCAAAGAAGAATTCTAGAAGACATGGGCGAAAAACAAAATGAAGCCACTCAAATATTCTGCGACAACAAGTCTGCAATTGCAATGGCTAAGAATCCTGTGTTTCATGACAGAACAAAACATATTGACATCAAGTATCACTTTTTACGAGAAGTCTCCGCTAAGAAAGACATTGAATTAAAATACTGCAAGACCGAAGAGCAGGTTGCGGATATTTTCACTAAAGCACTACCAAGATCAAAGTTTGAGTTCTTACGCAATATGCTCGGAGTAACATCAAAAAACATTAAGGAGAAGTGTTAATATATTAATGTTTTTTCTAGGTAATTCTGGATGTAATTAGTATTATCTAGTACTTATTAAAAGAGCTAGGAAAATATGTACTAGCTAGAAGTAACTAGATGGTAAAATTGGTCAAAATATCAAAGATATTTGGAGAATGTCCACCGACATTGGATGGCTATATATATAGTCACTTTGTTGTAAGATTGTAATGATAAAAAAAAAAAACAAAAAAACAATAAAGTTTAAAGTTTCCATATTTAAATAAAGTCTTCATATCTTTCTATATTTAAAAATCATCCCTTCATTAAAATAATAATTCATTTAATACTAATAAACTACTACGTATTTTATTACATCTTATTAAATTAAATTCATAATAATAATTCTAACAGCTTTCATCATCACTTTCATCTGTGCTTGATTCTCCTTCTATTATTACTCTACCAGTTTCCATGGCAGCTTCAACCATAGACAAAGTGGGGCCGCCTTTGTTGAAAATTGCCATTGCTGCATTAACAGATGCTTGGAGTTTGATTAGCTCGTCATTATTATCAGCTGTTCTTCGATCCAAGATAGCTTCTGCACGTTCTTGGTGAAGCTTCCTCATTTGGTACTCGAGCTCCTCAATGTAAGGAGCTTTATCCTACAATCCAAAAAAAAAATTAACTTGCCCTTGTTGAATAATAGGAGAAAAGCAAATTTGAAATTATTGTTGGTTAACAATTTTGATAACTTATAAATTAAGATATCATTACCTGCAAAAAGTCACATAAAACAGAGACATAGTCACGAAGCTTTTGCATATAAATGAATTTCTCGCCAGCAACAGTAAGAGCAGTTTCAAGAGTTGAAAGTTTAGTCAATGAGTAAGACAAGTTTTCATCGGTCTTTGTCAACAAACTTAATGTGTGACTATGAGTTTCCTGAAACAATTGGTTAAAATGTACTAATATGAGCTACCGTGAAAAGCATTACATAAAGAGGCTAAGTAATTGTATATTAGAATATATTATTAGTATATAGTTATTAATTTATTATGGTCCGACCCAATTGTATAGACGGGCTTGGTCCATTAGATTTGTGTTAGGGTTTCTATAATGTTCTTGTAATCATTATAAATACTGAATCAATACTAGAGGATACCCACGGGGGTTTCATCATTCTACATGGTATCAGATGCTTAGGTTTCTTCCGCTACTACTGACACCTCTGAAAACCGTCGGCAGTTTCGCGCTCCCCGTCCGCAAATTGAAAGTTTTTACGTATCTTCAAACCTTCTTCAATCTCTTCTTCTCACAAACTTACAAAGCAACCCTTCTAGTTTTTCCCCCTCCAAACCTGACGGCTATTCCTTTTTTCTTCAATCTACTTATATTACTGTTTCAGCTACTTTGCATAAATTGCTCCATTTTTTTTTTCTTTTCCTACGGATCTATTTCTTTTTTAATCATATGCACTCTCCATCTTATCTATATTTCTTTTCAATCTCTTTCTCTTCTTTATGTTTGTAAGCCTAGATATTTTGAGAAAAGAATCTGCTGTCGTATGCATGAAGTTCTTGATATCTTCATTCTCTTTTTTTCTAAATACTCTAAATCCGCTTTCTCTTACTTCTCTCTAATCCCCTTCTTTTTCACCGTTTCTTCTACTTCTCTTTTAAAGATAATAATATAAATATGTATATATAATATTACGCCTACTTGTTGATCGACCTCCTCTGCCGCCAATTAAATATCTACAGGTTCATCTTTTTTGTTTTAGGTGAGAATTAAATTAATTGCAAATTGTTTGTTGCTAAAAATTTACACCACCTAAGTTGCCAAATACTTATCCCCTCCTCTAATTCTTTTCTACCGAAAGTTTACATCACCAAAATTTCTTAAAATCTCATATCTTTCTTGATAATAATATATTAGTATGATATTAGTATGATATTTGATAATAATATATTCAATTTCATGGTATCAGATGTTTAGGTTTCTTCTTTCTTTTTATTTCCGCTGTCTCCAAAAATCGGTCTGCCCACCAAGAACTGATCTGCCGCCGCCACCGAATAACGGTATGCCGTTTTTCTTACTCTCTTTCTTTTCGCGTTACCCCGTCCGCGAGTCACCTATCATCAAACCTTCAAATCTCTTTCTTTTCTATCTTTCTTTTTATTAAGAAAAATAAATAAAAAGTCCGGTGACCTTCTTGACGATTGGTAATCTTCTTGCCGATTGGTAATCACCACGGCTTATTTATGTCGTTTTATTCAAGTGAATTTCTCACTTTATCGTTCATTTATTTTTTTCTTCATGTCGGCTTCCCAATATCGAAGCACACTCTTCTATATCTCGTTCCTTTCTTCTAATTCTTTATTTCTTATATAATATCCTTTGATAACAACCATCTCCTTTATTGTTATCATTAGAATTAGATTCTGATATGTTTATTCATTTAAAAAAAAAAAAAAACCTTTCTTGATTGATATCGGATTATCAGAACTGCATATCTCTTTTCCTTCTATTTGTTTCTAAACTTTCTTCTAGATCATCCCCGATCCATTCCTTATTTAAAATAAAAAAAAAATAAAAAAATTATTACTCCAAATTCTAAATCTCTTGCTTCTTTTATTTTATATCCTTTCCTAAAAAAAAAAAAAAAAAAAAAATCCCATCAATCTTTCCTTATTTCTATTTTCTTTGAAATATTCTCTTTTATCATATTATATCTTTAATTTTTTCCGTATTCTCATTCTCTTACATTTTGCATATTACTCTACTGAGATCAAATCCTTTTTCATTCCAACCTTAATTCCCTACAAAAAAAAAGTTTGTCCGTATCTCTTCTACTACAAGGATGATTCTTTCCTTTTTTAGCTTATTAAAAAAAAAAAAACAAAAATAATAATGATATTTGAGAAGTCGGCTCAAAATTGAAGATTACAAACTCAAGACATTGACCATCAAGACATCAAGCTCCAAGATGAAGACTTTGTATTTTTAGTTTTATTATGTTTATATTGTTTATGACTATATTATGTATTTTTGTAATTACGTTTCAGTTTGAGCGTATGTATTTTACTCCGCTCCAACTGCGGGGGAGTATTAGAATATATTATTAGTGTATAGTTATTATGGTTCGATCCAATTGTATAGACGGGCTTGGTCCATTAGATTTGTGTTAGAGTTTCTAGAATGTTCTTGTAATCATTATAAATACTGAATCAATACTAGAGGATACCGGGGTTTCATCATTCTACAGTAATTAATAAAAAGAGCGTACAAGCTACAACAAACCACACATAACAACACTAACTCAAACACACTAGCACAAAATAAGCATAAATGAAGTAACCATCATGTTTGGTTTCAGCTTTCAACATGGTCAATAATCAGATAACAGTACAGTTGGAAACTTCAACATCACCTCATAATTAATACAATACCAATATCTAAATCAGACAAAATGTGTTAGTGATTTTTGGGGAAATATGCATATAGATAGTAAATTATATGATCACCGTAATTGCCTCAAACGATATATATAATGTATAGACAGCACATTACATCTATAGCATCTACAGATAAGCATATAAAGTCAAAAACATAAATGTTTTCTCATAATGTATTTGCAACCAAAAAGTAAATACTATGCATCATGCAAGAAACACCAACATTATTAACATTCACGTATGCAACTCCAAAAACATAGGTACATACCTTAAGACTAGAAATAAGCTCATGCAAACCTTTCATGGAATCCTCAGACGGTTGCGCAATCGAATTCGAACCTGATGACCAACTAACTGATCCACCTACTGAGGGATACGAAGATATTGCAGCGCTTTGTTGAACCTTTTGAGCCAAATGCATCACACCACTAGTAGTAACATCTTTAACCCGAACCCCCATCAGCACGTGCAGCAGCACGTGACTGTCTTAATCTCTCACGTTCAGCCTTAATTGCATTTATCCTTGCTTGATTCATCGTTTCACCATTATCATCTGTTTTATTATCAACTGATATATTAACAACCGGTTGAATAGGATCCTTTAATACAACAACCGATTCAGAAGGTGGAGGTGCACGACCTAGGGTTTTGGTGTTGTATTGTAATTCAAGTAAGGCTTCTTTTGTATAAACACCAGCTTGCGGTTGAAGATTTGACGGAAGAGATAACGACGTTAACGTTTTCCGTTTTTTAGCTGAGGTCAATTTATGATTCGACGACGATGATAAACGTGAAGAAGAGGAGGAATCTGGTTTTTGTTCAGAAATTTGAGCTAAAATGTCTGTTGATTCGTCATCGGCGAAACTAAGGAGATTAGGTTTTGTAGGTTTCGGTGTATTTAAGGGTTTCGATTGGGGTCTTCTGGTAGTTACAGGTGTGGTGGTATCATCGTCGTTTCTTACTTTGGTGCTGCTCATGGCGGTGGACGACGTAGGTGGTGAAACCCTAGATACGTCGGAAAGATATTATTAAGGGAATTTAGAGGTAGTAGCATACAGAATCAAAAAGGAATAGAGAGGGGTATTTGCGATTGTGCACAAATCCTTCTCGAAGGGGAGATGTTAACAGAGGTCAACTCTTAAGGATCTTATTTGGAGGTAACATATGAATGTCGGTTGTTTGTGTACTCCGAATGTTAGGGAGTATAATATAATCGAGATCAAATATACCTTCCTAATGCTTACTTATATAAAAAAGAAAAAAAGAGTGTGTTATAGGGAACATAAGAGTAATTATAGGGAACGAGGTCAAGTGTATTTTACACTTGTCAAATCTTCAAATTTTTTAATTACAATTACAATTAATCTATAATTAACAAATAAATAAATAAATAAACATTAACTGAAAAAAGAATTAATAAGATAAATTGAATAAATAAATAAATATAAATATTGAATATATTGATTAAAAAAGAAACGTGTATGCCGAAGAGTTTGTAAAACAAAAACTTATCTCACTTTTACTATAACTATGTAAATTAGTTTTTATCTCACTTTTTTTAGTGTTTGTTTCTAAATAAATAATCTTAGTCAAAATTTGCATTAAGTTGTGATCCATATTTGTTTTTGTTATCAATATGTAGCTATCGAAAACAGCAGGTCGATATATAACGGTTTTTTGAGCAGGCGTGCATCGCACGGGCTCAAAACCTAGTTAAATTATAAATTATAGATTTGGTTAACGATCAAGGTTTGGTTTGTTATTAACGCGTGTGTGATGTCTTATGATAGACGCTTCACCCTTGTGAAATCGGTATTGAATAGTCTACCATTGTATTTTTTTTCGCTCTTCCGTGCCCCGCCATGTGTGATATGAAAACTTGAGAGTGTAAGACGTTCCTTTTTTTGAGGTGAGTCGGGGAACAAATCCATTTCTTGGGTCAAATGGGAAGAAGCTATGCTTCCGTACGGGTTGGGTGGACTTAACTTGGGCTCTTTAAAAAACAAAAACTTGGCCTTGATCGGTAAGTGGTGGTGGAGGTTTAAAACCGAAGCCGACTCCTTATGGGTTAAGGTCATTTCGAGCATTTATGGTCCTTCGGGCGGTTTACTTAATGATAGTCATTTACATTCGTGTTCATATAAAAGTGTTTGGTCGAGTATCATTGAAACAGGGAATCAAATTGAAGAATTGGGAGTTCCATTCAAAGAATCATTCGTTCGGAAGATTGGTGATGGTGCCTCCACTTCATTTTGGGGGGATCAATGGCTTAGTAACGTGGCATTAAAAGACAAATATTGAAGACTTGCAAGACTTGATTCAATTATTGATGCTACCGTAAGGGATCAGTTATCCTGGAATGGGCCGAAGCCTACTGTCCATTGGACATGGGTCAAGCCGCCTTTTGGGAGAGCTGCTACCGAAGTCAAGGAGATCGAGGACTGCATTGAGAAATTTCATTTTGATCGTGAACATAAAGATTCATGGTATTGGGCTACAAGTAACAAGTTCACTACCAAGAATTTAACATCTTTGATCAATGAGAAAACGATTTGTGCGGGTCAAACGCAAACACAAAAGAGACGTTAAAAAAATTTTGGTACCAAAAAAGGGAAAATTTTCATTTGGAGAGCAAGAAAGAAACGAATACCGGTGCGTGTAGAACTTGACAAGAGAGGGATCGACCTCCACTCGGTTCATTGTCCCTTATGTGACGACGATATTGAGTCGGTTGATCACTCCCTTCTTGCGTGCAAAAAGATATCCGAGGTGTGGGAAAAATATATAAATGGTGGGGACTTAATGGGTTGGGAAATTTGAATTTAGAAGATCTTCTACATGGAAAATTGAGTCAACAATGTTCGGACGAGGGCAAAGCTATTTGGCAAGCGCTACTTTGGTCGAGTTGCTACCTTATTTGGAAAAATAGAAGCCAATTGATCTTTAAAGGCAAAGGTTGGAACTCTCCAATGGCGCTTTGCGAGATTCAAAGTAAAGGTTTTGAGTGGATCGCGAAGAGAAATAAAAAGAAAGTTATCGATTGGCACACTTGGTTCAATAATCCGGCAAGCTTGTTAATCTAAAATTCGTGTATTGATGCCAACTTGGCATCGTCATTTCATTTAATGTTCTTGTTTTTGTATAGCTTCGTGATGTAATCTTGCGAACTCGTGTATAATTTGTATTAATAAAATTCTGCTTTTCAAAAAAAAAAAAAAATTAAACGATTGTATATTTATTGAGTGTGGTTAAAAACTTGTTCGATGTAGAAATAACATTTATTATATAAACAAGATTCTTTTTTGCTTGTGTATTAGAAAAACCATATTAATGTCATTAATAAGGTATTAAGGTTGCATCATATAAGTAGAAAAATTTTATTTTAGATAATAGGTGATAGTTGATAGATTGATCAAAAGCGCGCATTTTATGATTGCAAGTGAGATATCTTCACTTAGTAAACTAGCTCATCTGTATGTCAGTGAGATTGTAGTTCGACATGAGATACCATTACATATGGTACCAGACGGAGACTCGAGATTTGTGTCCAACTTCTGGCAGAATCTACAACGGAATTTGAGTACTCATGTTAATCTCAACACAACATATCATCCTCAGACAGATGGTCAAAGTGAGCGTACTATTCAGACTTTAGAGGATATGTTAAGAGCCTGCGTGTTAGAGTATGGTAGATTGTGGAATTCTCATTTACCTCTAATTGAATTTGCCTACAACAACTTGTACCACTCCAGTATAGGCATATCGTCGTATGAAATGTTGTATGGTCGTTGATGTAGAACTCCGAATTTTTGGTTAGAGCCCGTGGAGAAACAATTTGCGGGTTCCGAAACAATACAACAGACTACAGAAAAAGTAGCTATTTCACGTGAGAAATTGAAAGCTGCAAGAGATAGGCAGAAAATGCACGCGGATCTACGCCGACGACCGGTTACCTTCGCGGTATGTGAACAGGTGTACTTGAAAATTGTCGCCTTGGAAGGGTGTTATTCGTTTCGGTAAAAGAGACAAGTTAGCACCAAGGTACATTGGACCATTTTAATTTTCGACAGGTGTTGAATGATCCGACAGTAGTTTTAGTTTTTTCTGCAGCGTTGACTAATATTTATAATACATTCAACTTATGTTATATCCGTAAGTGTAAAGTAGACGATGAAAGTCAAATTCTACCACTACAAGATTTGAAAGTTGATATGAGTAAGAAGTTAGTGGAAGAACCTTCATTAAGATTATAGACCAGAAGATTACAAAGTTACGTCATAAAAAAATATCGATGATATTGATCGAGTGGAAACACAATTTAGGTGTCAACCTAACTTGGAAAATAAAAGAATTAATAAGAGCTCGTTACCCTCACATGTTTGACCATGACCAGATTTCGAGGACGAAATCTCCTTAAGGGTTAGAGTTGGAACAACCTCAAATCGGGCCTAGCGGTAATTGACTCTTTTACCCTTGTCTTATATTAATTCATTAACATTAGTAATCTTATAATTATATGCTTATAATTATTTGAATGGTCAGTTAAGTGTGATTTGTGACAATGGTCACAGAATGTATTTGTTTATTGGAATTGGGCCTCATTAGAGCAGTTTAATAAGGTGTCAATATTTCAGATAACTGTAAATACTCGTGTGTACATGGAATAGGTTTCTTTCACCTAAAGAAACCCTTTTAGCCTTTGCTTCTGCTTTACTCCTATTTCTACTTTTGGAAATTCCTAAACACATACATACGTATACTTCAATCTTTGAAACTCTAACTCCAATCTTGTGGTTTGATCTTGTTTTAAAATTGAAATTCGTAGCTTGTGATGTCAGTAACATCCTAAAGTATTTAATACCTGATTTCTTATACAAATTAGTTATGAAATCTTGATTTTATATTAAACGATTTTATATTAAACGGGTTTTGAATCTTAACTGGGATTTTAAGGTGTTGTAAATACCAATAGATGTTAGAAAACATTTACATATAGTCTTTGTGTGTAGAGATGGCAATTGGCAAAAAAAAACCCGTGACCCGCGGGTACCTGATCCGTGATGGGCGGGTAAAATCATTAAATGTTACCCGCGAACACGGGTACGGGTAGAAGTTTTTACCCACCAACGGGTCACGGGCGGGTCGCGAGTACATACCACCCACCGCCGGTAAAACCCGAATCGATAATTCATGAAATTTTTTCTAATTTACTCGCGAATTTATACATAAAATTATTAAATTAAAAAGTGATTTTACTTGTAATGCAATAATGATTAAAAATATAATATTACATATAAGTAAAAAACTTGATTTTCTCGTCATTTTACATGTAGTTTGTACATATAGTTTTATAATTAATAAAATCATTTAACTTTGCTAAAAAATTTTCTAACGAAGTTGTATATTATTATTACATGCGGGTTACCCGTGGGACCGGGGCATGGGCGAAATTTTTTTACCCCGCGGGAGGTTAACAGGTCTCAACGAGCAAAAAATAACCCAATGGGCGGTTCACGAAGACCCGTGCCCGTTACTCGCGAGCGCCACCCCTATTTGTGCGTTTTCTGTACACGTTTTAATGTGAGTAGGATAGCGTAAAGAGTGGAACTTGTGGCTATGGTGTAGTAGATTGGCGCATTCTTCCCAAAAGGGAGATGCGGGTTCGAATCTTTGCACAGACAATTAATTCTCAAGTTTACCCACCACATTACGTGGGATGCGTGGGTTGAGGTGACCAATTTAAATCTCTTCGTGAGAGAAGGTGTCTCATTAAAATAAGCCTGGCTTGGAGGGTTTTACCGGATTCGTTCACGGACCTCTACCCTGACACTGCCCGTATGGATGTGTTCCTGGGTACCGTCGATCGGGTTTGGGTTTCTCCCCTAACATGTTTGTTACGTGCAAATGATGATGTTCATTGAAATAAATAATCCGATGATGCAAAAATCGTCTTTCAAAAAATAAAAGGAGAGCGTAAAGTGTGGAATAAATTTTTGTTGATCTGAATATGTCAGAAGAGAAAGAAACTGATAGGACCCCTGAATTTAATTGTGTTTCTTACATTTATGAATTGATTAAAACAAGCGTTTGGTCAGCCACGCGTTGTCACGGCGGACTACGTTTACGTTATTCGTTCACAAAGGTATTTTCAAAGCTATTGTACATTCCGAAGTTGAATCGTTACCACAATGGCTGCAGACTATTGATAAGTAAAGTCTTGAAGCTTCATAGTTGAACACCCCAACATCATTATCAGTGGGTAAGCAGCATATATGACCAGTGGGAGTAAATGACTGTGTTAAAGGTGCAGGACTCGTACTGATATTTCTGGAAAAAATTATCAAAGGCATATTAATATAGGAGAAATAGGATAGAATAAAAATTATCAAAAGCCTTGAATAACTTGCTTGAAATTGTTTATCAAGATCAGATACTTCACAAAATTGAAGTTATGTGAAGGTATACATGATTAAATAAATACACGGGTTGAAATTGCATGGCTAAATCCTTAAACGGGTCAAACTTTCTTGAGGACAATATTTTAACCAACAAAAAAGAGAACAAATGATGAAAGCGAACAGGTCATAAACATATATGAGAAATCAAGAAGAAAAGTAAGTTTTAGTGTTACCAAATGAATGACCAACATTAAGTGTAGTTCCTTTCCCAGGTAATGCTACGTCTTCAAATGCCAATTCTTTCTTGCTAATGATAAATGCAAACGTGTTGGTATCAAAATGTAACCATATTCACATTCAGAAAGTAAACTTAAATGGGTACTAACCAACACTTCAGTTTACTTTTGAATATTAGCATTAATGGCTGCAAATTCTTCACAAGTAAACTTACTAAGTAAACTTAAACAAAAGAAAAACGTAAAACAACAGATTTTGTAAGTACAACTTAAAACATATGTATAGCATACAACTAAAAATGCAACAGAGTAAAAAGAAATATATAGCTAAGTAAAACAGGTAAATAGGACCACAAATATAAGGCTAACTTACTCCACAACGACGCGACGACCTAAAATCAAAAACACAGCACACATAGGACTAACAGCATAATCAAAAAACATTCAAAATAAATAGCAAAAAAAATTAAGAACGAACGTAATACAAAGGAGCAAAAATACTGACCTGGAAAATTAATATGGAAGAAGTGAAGAGATAACCTGAGATGGAAGAACACAAATTAGGAAGTCGAAGGGACATTTATTATTAATATCCTAGACAGAATTACAATCTAAAAGAAACCAAAAAGAAAAGGAAAAAAAACTTAACGCCAAGAAAATGCTAACATACCAGTTGAAACAAAGGTGCTAGTAAAACCTACAACAATATAGGGAGTATTACCCCACCATAGCCTAAAAGACTGAGTATGCATGAAGCATTTCTAAACAATCGCATACCATAAAATAGACAATCAAGTAGAGAGACTAAAACTAAAAAGTTACCTTATAAGACGTTAGTACGGAAAGATGAAGCTGACCTGCAACATACAGAAAAAAACAAACAATACCGCAATGCATGGGGAAAAAGTGAAAGCGAATCACAATAACGTCCGCTGATCTGTTTGTATTGTAAGATGTGCAGTAGAGAAATTGGGATAATATATGAGGAACATAGGCTCAGGTGTGTGGGTAATATCAAGAAAGACAATACAAAGGCCTGTGGCTGCAAACTGTAAGTTGCCTCGCCATAACACAACACCTTTTTCCTCATTTCTTGACATAACTCTTACGAATTTATCATCATAGCCTCTTATATTAAACTCCTTTCTATGAAGTGTATTCATCTTTATTTGGAAATGTAAGCATAAGGAGACAAAAACATAAATATGAATGTAGGCTGTGACTTTAGAATACCACTCAAAAAACAATATTTTTGCATATCATTGTGACTCTTTCCATGGCTTAGGCATATGCATAAACCTAGCGACTGAAAATGAATCTCCATGGCTGCAACCCAAAGGTTGCCATGCCAAGATATCAAAACATTTGTTCGGGTCGCTCAGTCCATGTGTAATATGTTTACCATCATAGCCTAATTTTTAAAGCATAGGAAAATGAGACGTCAACATCATCATACATATCGCGTAACTCAAGCCAACATTGTAGTGGTAATAAATATCTCATGGAGTAAGAAGACAAATATACTACTGAGGCCAGATGTAAAATGACAAAGCTACCCAAATGAGATGAATAGTAACTGGCTTTGTTCCCTATTGATGTTAAGAATAAAAATTAAAATGAAAAAACGGATCACCATGGCTGCAACTCATGTTGCCGTGCCAAGATATAATCAGTTTCTTCACTTTGAGAGGCTCAAGTTATAAGTATTTGCTATCACAGTGTGACGACCCGGAAAATTTTGACTAATTTCTAATCAAACTCTCGATACGATATTATATTTTTGACACGTTAAGAAAAGCCTGTTAGGTTGAGTCTCAAAAATTTTGAACTGTTTCATATATTCAATTGACTTTCGACCATTCCCGACGATTCACGAACCACTATTTGTAAATAGTTATGTGTGAATATATATATATATATATATATATATATATATATATATATATATATATATATATATATATATATATATAATAATTGGAAATATAATTCGAAACATCATATGTTGTTAAAACGAATTATGTAAAATAAAATAAAAATAGAATATTATAATAATAATTATTTACAACATAAATATATATAAAAAATGTATAGTAAAATAAATATTAAATGATTATAATACTCGTTTGATGTTTCGATTGATATTAAGCAAACTAAATTCAAACTTATATGATTTTAAAATAAACGGTGATCCGAAAATGAGTTCTATAAATTATAGACTTATTAAAAATGTATTTAGGAGCCGTTTATTAAATTTTAAGACTTTTTATATATTACCCAGAATTGAGATGGACAGTTGATGTAATTTTTATTTAATAAATTAATGATCAAATTTTATACCATAATGACCAAAATAAATAAAGCTATTTACTATAAAAATTTGAGACTTTTCCGAAGACTTTTATCCATCACTGAATTAACAACAGAGCACGATTTAGCACTCCGTGTAAACTGTTAGTAGAATAATTGAACGGCTGCTAAGATTAATTCACATGTTTACTAAATTATTATTATAAAATTATTATTATATTATTTTATTTATTATCAGTGTAACTGAATTTGTATATATATGTGTATAATTTTGAGGCATCATTTTTTTTCTTCTTTTGTTTTTCTCCTCTCGTGTCCTACCACTAAATCCCTTTCTCCTTCTTTTTCTATTATCAATATATTGTACTCTGCATCTAGAGATATAACTAAATATATATACATATAGATAGATATATTATTACATATACATATTGATAATGCTAAAAACGAACATATATTTCATAGCATTATCCTTCAAGAAAGACAAGCTTTTAGTTGCAATTGTTCTATTTACAAGTGATATTCGTTTAAATAATAAAAGGTGAAGACAAAAGACAGATTCGACGATTTGAAGACGTAAACGACCAAAAAGCTAAAAAGTACAAAGTACAATCTAAGTGGTTCAAATTATTGCTGAGAAACGTCTAAAAGTTACAAGAGTACGAGCCGCGAAACGCAAAGTACAAGATATTAAATCGTACGAAAGGACGTTCGAAAATCCGGAACTGGGACATGAACCAACTATCAACGCGCGAATCAACGGAACTGAAAGTACAAGTCAACTATGCACATGAATATAATATAATATATATATAATTATATAAAATTATATATATTATATTATATTATTTAAATGTGTCGGCAAACAAAAAAAACAAAGCAATGTGAGCTGTCCCAGATAGCCATGCTATCGCATGGCCAGAAGGCACATATCCCATGCGATCGCATGAAGTGAGAAGTCAGGCCAGCTCTATAAATTCAGCATTTTTCGGACGAGTTTGATACACCTTCTTCAACTGATACTCTCTATCTCTCAATATATATTTATATTTATTTTATAATTTTAATATTAAGTTAATAATAATAAGGTTATAGTGGCGAATGTTTTAAGTTTGTAAGTCGAAATTCTGTCCGTGTAACACTACGCGATTAATACGCATTGTAAGTTATGTTCAACCTTTTTAAATTAATGTCTCATAGCTAAGTTATTATTATGTTTATTTAAACCGAAGTAATCGTGATGTTGGACTAAATATTAAGACGGGGTTATTGGGCTTTAGACCATAATTGGGGTTTGGACAAAAGACCGACACTTGTGGAAATTGGACTATGGGCTATTAATGAGCTTTATATTTGTTTAACTAAATGATAGTTCGTTAATTTAATATAGAGATTTACAATTTGAGGTAATTATAAATAACCACATACACTCGATCGGACACGATGGGCGGAATATTTATAAATAATAATAATCGTTCATTTAACCGGACACGGGAATGGATTAATAGTCAATGGACTCATTAAAACAGGGGTGGATTACATACAAGGACACTTGGTGTAATTATTAATAAAGTATTAAAACCTTGGATTACACGCAGTCGATAACCTGGTGTAATTATAAACAAAGTATTAAGACCTTGTTACAGTTTAAGTCCCCAATTAGTTGGAATATTTGACTTCGGGTATAAGGGTAATTTGACGAGGACACTCGCACTTTATATTTATGACCGATGGACTGTTATGGACAAAAACCAGATGGACATATCGAATAATCCAGGACAAAGGACACTTAACTCATGGTAATAAATTAAAATCAACACGTCAAACATCATGATTACAGAAGTTTAAATAAGCAAAATTCCTTTATTTTATATCTCATCGCACTTTTATTTATCGTCATTTTATTTTTCGTACTTCAAATTGTTGCACTTTTAATTATCTTACTTTTATTTATCGCACTTTTATTTATCGTCATTTACTTTACGCTTTAAATTAAGTTGTATTTATATTTAATATTTTACATTAGGTTTTAATTGTGACTTAAGACATAAAATCGACAAACCGGTCACTAAACGGTAAAAACCCCCTTTTATAATAATAATAATACTACTTATATATATATTTATACAAATGTAGTTTAAAATATATATAGCGTTAAACTCAGCTAGCTCCATGTAGAACGAACCGGACTTACTAAAAACTACACTACTCTACGATTAGGTACACTGCCTATAAGTGTTGTAGCAAGTTTAGGTATATCCATTCAATAAATAAATAAATAATTTGTGTAAAATTGTATCGTATTTAATAGTATTTCGTAGTAAAATATAATCTATTTCGTACTACACCTCGCACACATCAAGTATTTTTGGCGCCGCTGCCGGGGAACGCCATAGAACGCTATAAAAAAATTAGTTTTAAAGCTATTTTTGTAAAAATATATTTACATAAGTTTTAAAAATATAAAAATATAAAAAATATATATATTTCTATATTTTTAAGTGTTTAAATTAAAAAGTTTGTATTTTTTTTTCTTTTGTTAAAAATTAAAACTAATAAGTAAATTTATTTTTTTATATAATAGTTTTTATTACGTTTTATTTTGTATAAATTTAAAACAGAAAAAAAATTTAGAAATTAGGCCACAATACTGTAGCAGCTCAAGAACTAAACTGGATTACTGGTCCATGCGACCGCATGAACCCGAAGGCATTATCTCATCGATCGCATGAGCAGCTGTGACAGGCCAACCTAGTACGCATTTATTACCGAATTAGGGTTAAATAATTTATTTATTTAATCTTTTAGGTTATAATATAATTAGGGTTTAATTATAGTATTATTTAGTTTTGTTATAATTTAATTAGTTTAATTAAGTTTAATTATTAAATATATAAATTAATATCTTAATAAACTAATAATATAAAAATAATATTTTTATAAAAATTGTATTTTTATGACTTTAAGTTTTATTTTTATATTTTGTATTTTTTTTAATCGTTTAATCGTAATTTGTATTTTTATCGTTCGTAATTAGTTTTAAACTTAGTATTTTGCCGTAGTAATTTTATATTTCTAGATCTTTAGGCTTTGCCGTAAAATCCCTTAAGTGCTTTTTCTTTGGATTAAGATTTAGATGCTTTAGAATTTTACGACGTCACTTGTCGCTTTAATATTTAATAGATTTTAGTGCATATTTAAGTGATTGCCGTTTTGGATATAGAATTCCTTTAAGCTTTAATACTTTTAGACGCAACTTTTAATATTTAATTTTTAGACTTTTAAGTTTCGACGCCTTACTTTCTTATTATTATTTTTCGACCTTTTATTTTTCGAAGTTTTTCGACGCACTCTTTTTCTCCCTCTTATTTCTCGACGCTCTAGTTTTTAGGGCATAGATTTTTTCTTCAAAATTTCGACGAAAAATTATTTTAAGCGGTTAAATAGACATCCAAAATTTTCTAGTTCATAGTAATAGTTGGATTTGTTAGTGGCGAGTTGTGGGCTTCCGATTTAAAGGGTCCTGGCTACCTGCTGCATCTATTGGCTATTCAAAACGTGGGCAAAATCAGAAAAGTCTATTAATTTGGTAACTTATATAATTTTTTTTTTATTTTTATAACTAATAGGATATTCAATGAATGCACCGAGCAAAACGTTCACCACCTTTCATACGTTCACCACCTGTAACTCGATCAAGACATCTAGCCAATATCGTCGCCGTTGATTTTTCTTTAGAATCGTCATCTAGTCGACCAAGTACTCCAATTCAAATTTCCAATAATCCATTTTTGAACCCGACCTCAGAATTGAGAACCCGGAGGATATTCAAGGACAATTCAGAGATCCTGAACCACTAATCATTCCTCCTAAACCACAAATTACTCATCCGGAGATTGTTGAGGAAGAAACCATTAAATCAGAATCCTCTAGTGATTCAGCTTCAACAAATTCAATCATGGAAAATCAGGAACCTCCAAACGAACATCTTCGTACCTTTAATAGGATTTGTACTCTATTTAAGATCAGAGAAGTTGAGGATGAACAGATCTATCTCATGTTATTTCCCTAGACTTTAAAGGGAGAAGCCAAAGATTGGTTAGAATCGTCACCTGAAGGAGCGATTGATACATGGGATGTTTTAGTTGAGAAATTTCTTAAAAGATTCTTTCCGGCATCTAAAGCCGTGAGACTTCAAGGAGAAATTGTTACGTTCACGCAGAAGCCAAATGAAACTCTATATGAGGCGTGGACAAGATTTGGAAAGTTGTTGAGAGGATGTCCTCAACATGGTTTAGACACTTATCAAATAATACAAATATTCTACCAAGGATGCGACATTACTACACGAAAAGACATCGACATAGTAGCTGGTGGTTCCATTATGAAGAAAATCGCAACTGAAGCTTACAAAATTATTGATAACACAGCCTCCCACTCACATGAGTGGCATCAAGAAAAAGATGTCGTTATATCATCTAAAGCAGCTAGAGCCGATTCTAGCCATGACTATGATTCCATTTCTGCAAAGTTAGATGCTTTCGAGAGACGAATGGAAAAGATGACTAAGGATATTCACGCTATACGAATTAGTTGTGAGCAGTGTGGAGGACCACATTTGACAAAAGATTGTCTCAGTATTGAACAAACAATGGAACAAAGAGATAATGTTTCATACATGAACCAAAGGCCTGGAAATAATTATCAAAATAATTATCAACCGCCAAGACCGAACTACAATCAAAATCAGAATTATAACCGAAATGTTCCATACAACAACCAACAAGGTTCTAGCAATAAACAAGTATCTAACAATACTTACAACCAGCAAAGACCTATTTTTGCAAATAAACCACCACAAACCGATGATAAAAAGCCAAATTTAGAATATATGATGTCGAAGCTAGTTGAATCTCAAACGCAGTTTTTCACATCTCAGAAACAAACTAATGAACAAAATGCTCAAGCATTTAGAAATCAACAAGCTTCTATTCAAAATCTAGAACAAGAAGTGAGTAACCTAGCAAGGTTGATAGGTGAAAGAAAACCGGAGAGTCTACCTAACGATACAAATGCTAACCCCCGAAATGAAACAGCTAAAGCCATTACCATAAGAAGTGGTATTACACTTAAACCACCTGAAATACCTGTAATTTCTGATGACTCTATTCCTACTCCATAGGCACCATAGCCTGATCAAGAAAAGGAAAAAGAACTGGTAGTTGAAAAGGTTAAAGAAGATAACACAGTTAAGGCAAAGCCTTATGTTAAACTATACCAACCACCACTTCCTTACCCCCGTAAAATGAGAAAAGAAAGACTTGAAGTCGAGCAATCCAAATTCTTGGATATGTTTAAAAAAATAAATGTCAATCTTCCTTTCATTGATGTGATTTCAGGAATGCCAAGATATGCTAAATTCCTGAAAGATCTAATCATAAATAGAAAGAAAATGGAAGAACTCTCGGCTTTTACAATGAATGCTAATTGTTCTGCAGTGCTGTTGAATAAGCTACCAGAAAAATTATCAGATCCAGGAAGTTTCACAATTCCATGTTTTCTGGGTAGTCTTAGTTTAATAGAAGCATTGGCAGACTTAGGTGCTAGTATAAATCTAATGCCATATTCATTATACGCTAAACTAGACCTTGGAGAATTGAAACCAACACGAATAAGCATACAACTAGCCGATCGATCAGTAAAATATCCTAGAGGGATAATGGAAAATATGCTAGTTAAAGTTGGTATTTTAGTATTTTCAGTAGATTTTATTATTCTGGACATGGAAGAAGATTCTCGAGTTCCTCTTATATTAGGAAGACAATTCTTAAACACGGCTAAAGCAATAATAGATGTGTTTGGTAAGAAACTGACCCTAAGTATAGAGGACGAGAGTGTTACCTTTTCTGTTGATAGAGCCATGCAATAACCGCAATCTGCAGATGATACATGTTATTATATTCAAACTATAGATTCACATTGAAAGGACCCGTTCATATACATTATAAACGATTCACAATAGTTGATTACATCGCGAGGTATTTGACCTCTATATGATACATTTTACAAACATTGCATTCGTTTTTAAAAGACAAACTTTCTTTACAATGAAAGTTGACGGCATGCACACCATTTCATAATACATCCACTCTATAATTGACATAATAATAATCTTGATGAACTCAATGACTCGAATGCAACGTCTTTCAAAATATGCCATGAATGACTCCAAGTAATATCCTTAAAATAAGCTAATGCACAGCGGAAGATTTCTTTAATACCTGAGAATAAACATGCTTTAAAGTGTCAACCAAAAGGTTGGTGAGTTCATAGGTTTATCATAACAATCATTTCAATATATTAATAGACCACAAGATTTTCGTTTATAAATATATGTACACTCGCAAGTGTATAAAATTATTCTATAAGTTGTAGGCACCCGGTAACAAGCCTTAACGTTCATGTTTTACCCTCTGAAGTACACCAGATCAGGTGTGTTTAAAATAACCTCGAAGTACTAAAGCATCCCATAGTCAGGATGGGGTTTGTCAGGCCCAATAGATCTATCTTTAGGATTCGCGCCTACCGTACATAGACAAGTAGTTTAATGTTACCAAGCTAAGGGTATATTTCTGGTTTAAACCCACGTAGAATTAGTTTTAGTACTTGTGTCTATTTCGTAAAACATTTATAAAAGTTGCGCATGTATTCTCAGTCCCAAAAATATATGTAAAAAGGGAGTAAATGAAACTCACCATACTGTATTTCGTAGTAAAAATACATATAACGTCATTTAACAAGTGCAAGGTTGGCCTCGGATTCACGAACCTATATTAATTATATATATTTATATGTTGGTCAATATTTGTCTAACAATTTTTGGTCAAGTCATAGTGTACCACAATCCTAATGCTCGAGACTAATATGCAAAAGTCAACAAAAGTCAACTTGACCCAAAATGACTTCTAAAATTTATACGTGTTTATTATATAACTTAACTATAGTCGTTTTATATATTTAAATATATTTATTAGATTTTATAATAATAAAAGTCATTTATTAATAACAATTTATATTAACGTTTATATATGATAAAATATACTTTTATATATCTTAAGTAGTAAAATTTATAAAGTTCACTTAATATCATAAAACTATAGTGGTAAGTATTATTAATGTAATTATATTACGCGTGGTGAAAAATATCTTTGTATCCCCTATTTATTTGATAAAATAATATTGATCATAATAATAATAAGTAAAAGTTGTATTATTTTGTAATAATAATTATTATTATTCTATAAAAAAATAACAATATTTATATTTACTAAAAATGTTATTATGATAAAATGATAATACTAACATAATAGTAATAATGATATTTTATAATAACAATGATATTTCTATTAAAATAATAACGACGATAGTAATAATAATCATTTTAACAATAATACTAAAATTCAGTTGACTATAACTTCTAATCCGTTCATCGAAACCATTCGATATCTAAATGAAATGTTCTTAATTTTTCGCTAGCTTTCCAATGACATGCATATCATATACCCTATCTCAGTAGCATATGTATCTAATTCATGATTCAACAAACCTATCTAAGGACAATATCGAATGTACAAGCATGCATAATCCTATATACTCGAGCACTAGTCAGGCATACACTATTGATATATAAAAGTTAAGTTATGAGTGCTCACGTATCAATATTGAGATTCAATATTGCAGGAAAGTACGTAGACGCAACGGAGATGATAAACACTAGATTGACCTCACGAGCATACCCATGAACCATACCCATCACTTCCATAGCTATAACCCATAATTTCCTTAGCTTCGACTCATTCAAAAAACTATTTTGAAATCACTCGGACATCACTCCGTCGTAATATTTTATGTATATTAATAATATCTTGAAATAATACAGAGCAAATATATATATATATATATATATATATATATATATATATATATAAATCGATTGAAAGAGTTTAGAGAAATATATTTTCAAGTTTCTATGAAATAATGAAACCTATTGAATTCTATTTATAATAGATTTTTGAATTATTAAAGTGAATTATTAAAGTATGAATTATTAAAGTGAATTATTGAAGTATGAATTATTAAAGTATGAATTATTAAAGTGAATTATTAAAGTTAAAGTAAAGTAAAAGTAAAGTAAAGGTAAAGTTAAGGTATAGTAAAAGCATAAAAACTATGTATGTATAATACGCGTATAAATATATATAATATTAATTTAAATTGTTATATATATTTAATGAAATAAAATATAAATATCGTTATATTTATTATACTGGTAAGTAATGAGTTGTCAAAAGTGGTTCTAGATATTTATAAAAGTTATATACGTTTTAATAATAAAGTTATTTTTAAACTGAAAACGTTTTTGTACGTTTGAAAATAGATTAATAGAATATTATGGAAACCAATTCTCCACTAGCTTTTGTCTAACTTTCGTAAATGACACTTTTTATTTTTATTTATAAATAGCTTTACAAATTATTCCGAATATCGTTAAGAGGAATAGATTTTCTCAAATCATAGTGGACCTCTCAACAGAGACTTGTAATCATAATTCAATGTTTCTGATAATTCAATCATTTAATATATATTTTTTTAATTTTGTCAATAATCATATTGAAACAAATACGTTCATATAAAGCATTATACGTTTAAATACTTTGTTGACATTTTCAATTTATAACATATACACATATACATACATATTCATATATGTTCATTTAATGGTTCGTGAATCATTGGAATTTGGTCGAGGTTTAAATGAATGTATAAACATAGTTTAAAATCCTTGAGATTTAACTTAACAAACATTTCTTATCGTGTCAGAATAATATAAAGATAAAGTTTAAATTTAGTCGAAAATTTTCGGGTCGTCACAGTACCTACCCGTTAAAGAAATTTCGTCCCCGAAATTTGATAGAGGTCGTTATGGCTAACAATGAGAATGTTATTATGACGATTATGAAGTTTTATCATGTCTAAGAAGTATGGATAAAATAATTCGATTACTCGAAGCGTATGAGGGAAGTTATCGTAAATGAAGGAAATAAGATTATAGTGATTCGTCATATCTTTTGACGTCATCACAATTGATCTCCGAATTTAAAGAAAATCTTTATAATCTATGTTGGATTTGATGCTTCGGTGATTAAGGAGATTATGATTCTCTTCGAATTAATACGATAATCCATCTTGATTTCTCTGTCGGGTATTTCACTATAAATCCACCTCCTTCGTTTCCTTACAACTCACACCTTCTATTCTTTCTCCCTCAACTCATATTTTAAAGTATTTGTCAATATGCTTCATCCAGTACTGATTCTCGATATACTCCTCACTTTCATATCTGTCGTTCTTCTTTTTCATCTGCCTCCGGAAGAATCTATTTACTTCTACTATACTCTCGGTTTTATAGTGTTTTTAGTTCTTCCGTGTCTTTATATTGCTATATGCATCGATATATACGGTTTATAATTTTTGGGTGGTTGTTGGGTTTTATATCTTCCCTTATATTTCAAAGCCCATGCTTTTGTCTTCTATAATTATTGACATCCACAGTTAATGCTCCCTTTTATTTGTCGCGATTTATACTCCAATTTCTATTTTGGAGTTTTGTCCTTTCGTTTCTTCTTCTTACGATTAAGCAACGTTTGTAATGGTCCAGTATTCGCAGATATGAATTTCAGAATGAACATAGTTAATGTTCTAAGAAGGAAATGGTAATGGCACGATCTTGATTTGTTAATTTACCAGAATACCCTGAAAAGACCGAATCATCAAGAAAATATATTCTTGATATTTTTAGAGATTAAATAGAATACAAGAGTCGTGTAACATGGAACATGATGACGGCATGGTCTGTGAATCGTCATGTCCCATTAGAAACTCAGCATGACTTACTGTAATATAATCACGTTGATCAAGTGTCATTATATTATACTAACTCATGCTTCAGTTCCCAACACTACTTCAAAACATTCATAATTTAAACTCGAAAGTTTATAGAATATAGAAACTAATAGTTTCTTATATGATGTAACACTGATAGCGCAAAGAGATAAATGACTTCAGATAAGATTAGTTGTGAAAATATCTTCAGAAATATCGCGGATATTTATAATGAAAGATATGATAATATCTTAGAATTTCTAATATTGATGGATGATGATGAAGATTTGTCTGTAAAGGTTTAGAATAAAGAGTAAGGTATTCGTTAATGACTTTAGCAGGCACTGAATCATTTGGATTCTTTGAAGGCAGATTTAGTCTTTGTGATTTGTCCACAGCCTCCTTCATAGTCTGTTCAATCCGTTTTCCAGTTCCAAACCTTCTCTTTTTCTCAGCTTTTCCACCTTACTATTCTTTGTCATCAAACTTTTTACTGTTAAGATCGTTTACAGTTTTTGATGCTTCATCAGTATTTCGAGAACTAGTTCGCAGTTTAAGGTGTTTTTCAGAAACTTCACATTCAAAGTATATAAGTCCAGAAGATAGACACATATAATTGTTGGCGTAGACATGCTGCGAGATTTCAAAATACTGATTGCTAATTTCTGATGATTTATATGGCAATTCTCGTTACAAGATGCGGATGAGTAAATGATGGGATTTTGATAAATATAAAGATTTTTCGAAAAGTCAAAGATCAATGAAGTTGTTAATAAGTTTACTGCTAATGTGGCGAGATATGAAAGGTTCCCCGGTAATAATGATGAAGGGGTAATCATTATAATAAGGCTTATTCGAATGAACAATTGAAGTTGGTTTGCTGGAGCTGTGACAAAATCGTCTATTTTTAGAAGGGATTGAAAAGTTATTTTAGCTAGTAAATGCCAAAAGGTCTGACATGGATACATGTTAAATTATGACTTTGGTTTCAAGAGTTTTTCAGGTACGTAACTGTGGATAACATGTGGTTGGATCATCATCTCGATTGTTTATTATTTGAAGTGTCTTCAGGTATTTCGAAGGGCTTGAACACAGATTATAATCGTTAATATACGTACGATGTTCTAACACAGTTTTGAAGTTAAAGTATAGCTTTGAAAGATGTAAGAATCTAAGAGTGATGATATCGTTTATAACTTGAATTGAATTCGGCGATTTCAAAATCAGAATATGTAATTAGATTTTTGAATGAGTATGGTTGTTTTGATTTCTATAAAAGAATGTATATTGTTGTGAAAGTAGGGAGTATAATGGATGATTTGCTGAATCAGATTCGAAGAATGTAACATATTAATTGTGAATTTATATATCTCTCGGGTATTAACTACCCGTTAAAAAAAAAATGTCACAATTAATATTTTGTACAAAAGAATTTTATTACAGTCTTTATGGAAATATATGTGTATATTTCTTCAGATGTAATATATATTTAATGAGTTAATATTAAATTAAACTCACTTGATTTATGGTTAAGGCTAGGATAGATCATTTCTAAATTTTAGAAATTACATAATCGTCGTAGAATGTTTTTCCAATGAAGTTATGAATCAATACTTCATCGTTGTTGTATTCCTTAGTATCTACAGGGCGTATGACGTCGATGCTCATGGGACAGATTGTGAAGTTGAGGTTTGCGATGCGGTTGTTGTTGGTGGTGGTAATGGTACTGTTGGTGTTGCTGATGGTGGTACTGTTTATGCTGCTGGTGCTGCTGCTGGTGTTTGTAACCTTTGCACCATATTCTCCAAAGCCACTACCCGAGCGCGAAGCTCGTTGACTTCTTCTATTACACCGGGGTGATTATCAGTTCGGACGAGCGGATAAATAAAATCTAGAATTTGGTGTAGTATGTAATCGTGACGAGATACTCTAGAAATAAGAGAGAAAATGGTGTTTCGGATAGGTTCGCCGGTAAGTGCTTCAGGTTCTTCGCCAAGAGGGCAATGTGGTGGATGGAAGGGATCACCTTCTTCTTGTCTCCAATGATTAAGGAGGCTACGAACCCATCCCCAATTCATCCAGAATAGATGATGACTAATTGGTTGATCCATTCCGGTCAAACTGCTTTCGGAACTTGAGTGGGATTCCATTTCGGAATCCGAGAGACTTGAACTAATGACGAATTCCATTTCGTACGATTGAATAAAGAATTTTTGGATATGAAATGATTTTCCGGCTATCGGGTGGTATTCTAATTATATAGAGCAAAAGGTTTCGTAGATTACGTAGGAATTTACGGAATATGTCAGGCAAAGTTTACAGTAACAGATACGCTAAGATATGAATTAGCAGATACGCTAAGATATGAATTTTATCTATACACTATTCATGCAATCAATGCAATAAGATGTGTCTAGACTAAGAATGATAAGCAGGTAATTTCCGACAAGAATGATGAGCAAAACTTTTGAAATGCAGACACGGTTGAAGTCCAGACTCACTAATACATCCTAACGACTATCAGTTAGACACACTAATGCAGACCTGGTTCGCTAAGACCACCGCTCTGATACCAACTGAAAGTTGGGGACGCATCCCACTCAGTGCCTTCTCAGCTAACCGCCTATGACCACTGAGCGTACCTCAGACACTGATTTTACGGCCCGCCTCTCGGCAGTACAGCCAACCCTAATAGGGACTGCGAGGAGTAAGAGCCAATGCTTCGTCACAGTTAACACTGTGAGAACCCCCTCTACGATTAACCCGCTAATAAACGGCATTAAACCAGCTCTGATACCAACTGAAAGGACCCGTTCATATACATTATAAACGATTCACAATAGTTGATTACATCGCGAGGTATTTGACCTCTATATGATACATTTTACAAACATTGCATTCGTTTTTAAAAGACAAACTTTCTTTACAATGAAAGTTAACGGCATGCACACCATTTCATAATACATCCAACTATAATTGACATAATAATAATCTTGATGAACTCAATGACTCGAATGCAACGTCTTTCAAAATATGCCATGAATGACTCCAAGTAATATCCTTAAAATAAGCTAATGCACAGCGGAAGATTTCTTTAATACCTGAGAATAAACATGCTTTAAAGTGTCAACCAAAAGGTTGGTGAGTTCATAGGTTTATCATAACAATCATTTCAATATATTAATAGACCACAAGATTTTCGTTTATAAATATATGTACACTCGCAAGTGTATAAAAGTATTCTATAAGTTGTAGGCACCCGGTAACAAGCCTTAACGTTCATGTTTTACCCTCTGAAGTACAACAGATCAGGTGTGTTTAAAATAACCTCGAAGTACTAAAGCATCCCATAGTCAGGATGGGGTTTGTCAGGCCCAATAGATCTATCTTTAGGATTCGCGCCT
This sequence comes from Rutidosis leptorrhynchoides, assembly GCF_046630445.1. Lineage (NCBI taxonomy): Eukaryota > Viridiplantae > Streptophyta > Magnoliopsida > Asterales > Asteraceae > Rutidosis > Rutidosis leptorrhynchoides. Next base: position 159,180,445 of record NC_092335.1, on the reverse strand, counting down.
ACCGTACATAGACAAGTAGTTTAATGTTACCAAGCTAAGGGTATATTTCTGGTTTAAACCCACGTAGAATTAGTTTTAGTACTTGTGTCTATTTCGTAAAACATTTATAAAAGTTGCGCATGTATTCTCAGTCCCAAAAATATATGTAAAAAGGGAGTAAATGAAACTCACCATACTGTATTTCGTAGTAAAAATACATATAACGTCATTTAACAAGTGCAAGGTTGGCCTCGGATTCACGAACCTATATTAATTATGTATATTTATATGTTGGTCAATATTTGTCTAACAATTTTTGGTCAAGTCATAGTGTACCACAATCCTAATGCTCGAGACTAATATGCAAAAGTTAACAAAAGTCAACTTGACCCAAAATGACTTCTAAAATTTATACGTGTTTATTATATAACTTAACTATAGTCGTTTTATATATTTAAATATATTTATTAGATTTTATAATAATAAAAGTCATTTATTAATAACAATTTATATTAACGTTTATATATGATAAAATATACTTTTATATATCTTAAGTAGTAAAATTTATAAAGTTCACTTAATATCATAAAACTATAGTGGTAAGTATTATTAATGTAATTATATTACGCGTGGTGAAAAATATCTTTGTATCCCCTATTTATTTGATAAAATAATATTGATCATAATAATAATAAGTAAAAGTTGTATTATTTTGTAATAATAATTATTATTATTCTATAAAAAAAATAACAATATTTATATTTACTAAAAATGTTATTATGATAAAATGATAATACTAACATAATAGTAATAATGATATTTTATAATAACAATGATATTTCTATTAAAATAATAACGACGATAGTAATAATAATCATTTTAACAATAATACTAAAATTCAGTTGACTATAACTTCTAATCCGTTCATCGAAACCATTCGATATCTAAATGAAATGTTCTTAATTTTTCGCTAGCTTTCCAATGACATGCATATCATATACCCTATCTCAGTAGCATATGTATCTAATTCATGATTCAACAAACCTATCTAAGGACAATATCGAATGTACAAGCATGCATAATCCTATATACTCGAGCACTAGTCAGGGATACACTATTGATATATAAAAGTTAAGTTATGAGTGCTCACGTATCAATATTGAGATTCAATATTGCAGGAAAGTACGTAGACGCAACGGAGATGATAAACACTAGATTGACCTCACGAGCATACCCATGAACCATACCCATCACTTCCATAGCTATAACCCATAATTTCCTTAGCTTCGACTCATTCAAAAAACTATTTTGAAATCACTCGGACATCACTCCGTCGTAATATTTTATGTATATTAATAATATCTTGAAATAATACAGAGCAAATATATATATATATATATATATATATATATATATATATATATATATATATATATATATATATATATATATATATATATATATATATATATATGTAAATCGATTGAAAGAGTTTAGAGAAATATATTTTCAAGTTTCTATGAAATAATGAAACCTATTGAATTCTATTTATAATAGATTTTTGAATTATTAAAGTGAATTATTAAAGTGAATTATTAAAGTATGAATTATTAAAGTGAATTACTAAAGTGAATTATTAAAGTTAAAGTAAAGTAAAAGTAAAGTAAAGGTAAAGTTAAGGTATAGTAAAAGCATAAAAACTATGTATGTATAATACGCGTATAAATATATATAATATTAATTTAAATCGTTATATATATTTAATGAAATAAAATATAAATATCGTTATATTTATTATACTGGTAAGTAATGAGTTGTCAAAAGTGGTTCTAGATATTTATAAAAGTTATATACGTTTTAATAATAAAGTTCTTTTTAAACTGAAAATGTTTTTGTACGTTTGAAAATAGATTAATAGAATATTATGGAAACCAATTCTCCACTAGCTTTTGTCTAACTTTCGTAAATGACACTTTTTATTTTTATTTATAAATAGCTTTACAAATTATTTCGAATATCGTTAAGAGGAATAGATTTTCTCAAATCATAGTGGACCTCTCAACAGAGACTTGTAATCATAATTCAATGTTTCTGATAATTCAATCATTTAATATATATTTTTTTAATTTTGTCAATAATCATATTGAAACAAATACGTTCATATAAAGCATTATACGTTTAAATACTTTGTTGACATTTTCAATTTATAACATATACACATATACATACATATTCATATATGTTCATTTAATGGTTCGTGAATCATTGGAATTTGGTCGAGGTTTAAATGAATGTATAAACATAGTTTAAAATCCTTGAGATTTAACTTAACAAACATTTCTTATCGTGTCAGAATAATATAAAGATAAAGTTTAAATTTAGTCGAAAATTTTCGGGTCGTCACACACATGCAGAATTGTTACAAGAATTTCCAGAATTACAAGGAACAGGAGAATGTTCTTTAGGAGAAGGAACTGAACCAATTGACGAAGCTGAAATGTTAGCCGCACTTATGGCTAATGATTACGAACCGACAACAGAAGAACTTCAAATGCTAAAAGAGGAAGACCGATATCGATACAAATCATCGATAGAAGAACCACCGATATTAGAGTTAAAGCCACTTCCAAACCTTTTGAAATACGCTTATTTACATGGTGAATTTGAATTACCTGTAATAATCTCGTCTTCTTTTACTGAAAATGAAAAATCTCAACTCATTTCTGTGCTAAAAGCTCATAAACCAGCTATTGCATGGAAGATTCATGACATTAAAGGTATAAGTCCTTCGTATTGCACACATAAAATCCTTATGGAAGAAGGTCATAAAACATATGTGCAATGCCAACGAAGACTAAATCCTAATATGCAAGATGTCGTTAAGAAAGAAATTATTAAACTGCTAGATGCATGTTTAATTTATCCAATCTTTGATAGTCCATGGGTAAGCCCAGTTCAATGTGTACCTAAGAAAGGTGGCATAACTGTCATCACAAATGAAAAAAGATGAGCTTATTCCTACTAGGACTGTAACAGGATGGCGTGTTTGTATTGATTATAGAAAATTAAATGACGCCACCAGAAAAGATCACTTTCCCTTACCTTTCATTGATCAAATGTTGGAAAGGTTAGTCGGAAATGGTTACTATTGTTTTCTTGATGGTTTTTCCGGATATTTTCAAATTCCAATCGCACCCGAGGACCAAGAAAAAACCACCTTCACGTGCCCTTATGGTACTTTTGCTTACAAACGCATGCCATTTGGACTTTGCAACGCCCCTGCAACCTTTCAAATGTGCATGATGGCGATTTTTCACGACATGATAGAAGAATGCATGGAAGTTTTCATGGATGACTTTTCAGTCTTCGGTGATACTTTTGAAACATGTCTAGTTAATCTTGAACGAATGCTTATTAGATGCGAACAATCAAATCTAGTACTTAATTGGGAGAAATGCCATTTCATGGTTAAAGAAGGCATCGTTATTGGTCATAAAATTTCAAAGGAAGGAATTGAAGTGGATAGAGCTAAAGTAGATGTAATTGCTAAACTTCCACATCCCACCAATATTAGAGGAGTTAGGAGTTTTCTAGGGCATGCCGGTTTTTACCGATGTTTCATAAAAGACTTTTCTATAATTGCCACTCCTATGAATAAACTCCTAGAAAAGGATGCTCCTATCATCTTTTCGGATGAATGCATCAAATCTTTTAATATTCTTAAAGAAAAACTCACTAATGCGCCGATCATGATAACTCCAAATTGGAATCTACCATTTGAACTCATGTGCGATGCAAGTGATTTTGCAATGGGAGCCGTTTTAGGACAAAGGATTGAAAAACGATTTCAACCTATTTATTACGCTAGTAAGACGTTACAAGGAGCACAAACGAATTACACAACTACTGAAAAAGAACTCCTTGCTATTGTCTTTGCTTTTGACAAATTTTGTTCATATCTCGTTCTAGCTAAAACGGTGGTCTATACTGATCATTCTGCTCTTAGATAACTATTTTTAAAACAAGATGCCAAACCACGATTAATCCGTTGGATATTGCTCTTACAAGAGTTCGATATTGAGATCCGAGACAAAAAGGGAGCAGAAAATCTCGCAGCTGATCATCTTTCTCGTCTTGAAAATCCTGAATTAGAAGTTCTAAATGAATCAGCCATACAAGATAACTTTCCTAATGAATATCTATTGAAGATCGATTATAATGAAATTCCATGGTTTGCAGACTATGCAAACTACTTAGTATGTGGATTCCTTGAAAAAGGGTTGTCGTACCAAAAACGAAAGAAATTCTTTAGTGATATAAAGCACTATTTTTGGGAAGATCCACATTTGTTTAAAAGTTGTCCCGATGAAATAATACGCCGATGCGTATTCGGAGATGAAGCTAGTCAAATCTTAAACCATTGTCACACAGGACCAACAGGAGGGCATTATGGGACCTCAACTAACAGTAAGGAAAGTCTATGACGTTGGATTCTATTGGCCTACAATTTTCAAATACGCACACCTTTTTTGTAAATCCTGTTATGCTTGTCAAAGAGCCAGAAAAATAAGTCAACGTGATGAAATGCCACAAAATGTCATTCAAGTATGTGAAGTATTTGACGTTTGGGGTATTGACTTTATGGGTCCATTTCCAAAATCTCATAATAATCTCTACATTCTCGTTGCCATTGATTACGTATCTAAATGGGTGGTAGCACAACTTCTCCCAACTAACGATGCACGAGTTGTAGTCAACTTCTTAAAACGTCTTTTTGCTAGGTTCGGAACACCGAAAGCTTTAATAAGTGATCGGGATACTCATTTTTGTAATAATCAACTTGAGAAAGTTCTCAAAAGATATGGAGTAACTCATAAAATCTCAACCGCTTATCATCCACAAATAAGTGGACAAGTTGAAAATACCAACCGAGCTTTAAAACGTATTCTAGAGAAAACTGTAGGATCAAATCCGAAGGAATGGTCCATGAAATTGGAGGATGCAATCTGGGCTTTTAGAACAGCCTACAAAACTCCAATTGGCACCATACCTTTTAAACTCGTTTACGAAAAAGCATGTCACCTTCCAATAGAAATTGAGCACAAAGCATTTTGGGCTTTGAAGACATGTAATCTTGATTTACATGAAGCTGGATGTCTACGATTAAGTCAACTAAACGAATTAGAAGAATTAAGACATGATGCATATGAAATTTCGTTAATCTATAAGAAAAGAACGAAGAAATGGCATGATAAAAGAATCAGAAGTTCAAAAGAATTCAAGGAAGGAGACAGAGTTCTTCTTTTCAATTCACGATTCAAGCTATTTCCTGGAAAATTGAAATCAAGATGGTCTGGACCATTCATAGTCAAAAGAGTTTTCTCGTACGGAACACTAGAGTTAATAAATTCAAATGGGATTGAATTTAAAGTTAATGGTCACAGAGTTAAACATTACATAGATAATCCAATGGAAGTTGAAGATGAAGTTAATCAGAATTTCGACACCACAGCTAACTAAGTGTGGGAAGATTCGAATCTTTTAAGGGTAATATGAATTTCTGTTAGAGTTAGATGTTCTGTTTTCGTGTAGTTCTCGAGAATGGAATCCGATTGGTCTTTCCCTAGCAGACCCTAAAGAACTAGTCTTCTCCCTCCATTCTGAATTTTTATTTCTTTTAGGTTTTACGAGATGAAGAATTCCTTTGATCTGAACCATGGTCTACTACTACACGCTATGATTACTAAACGTAATAATAACATCTTCCCGAGTGAACTGGTATCATTCATAAGAGGAAAAATGGACGAAGTAAGGAAAGAACTCAGGAAGAATCATAATATGACACATTTTGGTAAAGGAAAATCAAAATCCGCAATAAAAAGAAGAGCACGACACCTGGAAAGATGTCATAAATGCGAAAAATGGTCACACGAAGGGAAATGTTCGAACAATCAAACACATTCCAATACCGAGTTCATTACTCTATGCAGAGAAGGACCGTTTATAGTGTCCCGTTCATATCGATTATAAACGTCACGTACTTATTGGTGTCATTGCGAGGTATTGACCTCTATATGTGACATTTTTCAAAATCTGCATACGTTTTTATGATACAAACCATAACCTTTATTATAACCAAAGGCTTAAACAACATAATAATGATTATCGTTTAGCGATAATCTTAGTCTTACAAACTTTACATTTGATAATAACAATACGATTTCCAACATATTTCACATTACAAATCTTTCGGTATGCAGTTTTATTTTTGACACAAATATGCATACTCCAAATCTTGCTTAAATTCGGCATAATGCAGCGGAAGCTTTTATTTATCACCTGAGAATAAACATGCTTAAAACGTCAACATAAAGTTGGTGAGATATAGGTTTAATGCTAGCAGCGTTATAAATATAGACCACAAGATTTCGTATACATAAACGTTTTAATAAAAATATTCTAAGTGGTTGAGCACTTGATAACCATACTTAACATTTAATCAACGTCGCATATTCCCTTTATTATGAAATCTCACTACACCGTACCAAGTGTAGTCACCGAAACAAAGTACTGTGCAACCGTTGAATACTGGTCGTTCAGTCCGGTTGGGGTTGTCAGGCCCGATAGATCTATCAACAGGATTCGCATTTACAATACCGCATGTAAATAGTAGTTACCAAGTTACAGGGAAGTATGCCAGTGGTACAACTCAATGTAGAATATATATTTTTAATCACTTGTGTCCATAACGTAAATCATAAAATGCATGTATTCTCATCTCGAAATATTTAGAGTTTAAAAATGGGACTATATACTCACTTTTGCCTTGAAGATATTTAACACAACTTGGTCTTCGATAGATATCACGAACCTAACCATATATATAATATATCAACATATTTTCTTTTCAAATAATCGTTACATATATATACTTATAATACTTTTAATATCTATTAGTCCGTAGTTAGCAGTCCGATGTTAGTGGTCCACAATTAGTTGCTCACTAAAATAAATAAAGACCCCATCGTATTCGTATTGATCGGAATTAATCTTGACCCATGGTACCGTGTTGTCAAATGACGTGTTGCGTACATAAAGTACCGTGTTGTTAAATGACGTGTTGCGTACAATCATGAGGTCTTATAATTAATCTTCTCGTATTGTTTACGGGTGGTCCTGAAATATGTAAAATCAAATCATGAGTAAATATATATAAAATATCATATTAATTAGCAAAGATATGATTAGTTTAGTTTTACTTCAATTAATTTCGTAGCTAAACTAGCTTCGGATACCCAATTTTGTTTTAGCCATAGTTTCTTCAATACAACTTCGTTTTTGTTGGTTCAACTTGCCACTTCCTTGGATCGAGCCATTTTTTATGAATATGAACTGTAAATACCTTGGTTTGCATTCGAAATCACAGGTTATAGGTCAAACTTTGGTGAATCTTATGAAAGTGATCATTTCCGTCGTAAAAACAACATCTAGATGATCATTTTTACAAAAATACGTACACTTTGAGTTACACCATGAGATTTTTATATATTAACATATTCATAAGAAATATCATTTTTCAAGAATATAAACTTTCAATTCAAAGTTTAAGATGATTTTTAATTATCCAACCCAAAACAGCCCCCGGTTGCACTCCAATGATGTGGATTCAGTTTTAAGGTGTTCTTTGTAAAATCAAGTTATATCTTGTTAAGTTAGCATATCATTATGATATATTACAGATTTTAAAGTGTTTTAAAAGTCAAGTTAGAAGGATCTATTTAGTTTGCGAACAAGTTTGAAATCATTCAAACTATGTTCTTGTTGTTATAATATGTATATTCTTAATAAGATAGTTATAATTGAACAAGATGATGAACAAAGGTTATACCTCAAGTATGATGAAGAAAGTTACTGAATAAACAAGATATGAACTTGTTCTTGATGACTTGGAAGATTAAGAAGTGAAATCATGAAAGAAACAAAGGTTGTAAGTAAGTTTATATCTTGATTTAAGATAATTAACTTACATGAATTGAATTAAAGTTTAAACATAGTTTTACCTTGATTATGAAGCTAGAAACTTATGAAGACCTTGAAGAACACTTGAAGGTTGAAGATGAGAGAGTTTATAAGATCATTTATCTTGAAATAAAGTTGATATGGAAGTATATGTATGTATATGTAAACGTGTATATGTATGTATATATATAGATTTTAAGTTTTGATTTTTAGCTCATAAGTCTTCCTACTTGATCCCACATGTTGTTGACTAACAAAGGCTGCTAAGAGCAGATAATTGAGGTCTAATATCTGGTATTTATTAATAGTAAATACATCTAGAAGCTGCATATAATACGGGTACATATACCCTAGGTATACGTGTAGAAATCTTGAGGAAACGGAACGAGAATTCAAATATAACTATCTTTTGTGAATATACTTATATTGTTTTATGTATTTAAGCCCTTTAAAAGTGATTAAATACGTATTTATACGATACTTGTATAAGCATTATAGATTATAGGTATATATGTCAAAGAACGTTACGTATAGTTACCGTTTTGAAAACTTAAGTTAGTAGTCTCAAAGTATACTTATAACTCATTGTTATTAGTACACAATGATATGTTAAACCATCCTTAGATCATGTTAAATATGTATAAATATGTATATGTACACAATCGTATAATTATCCTATGTTATATAGTTCATGATATCATCGATCAAATTGGACTGTCAAATGTTGTGTAAAACTCTTTTAAAAAACACAAGACTCAACAATTTGGATTGCTTATCATGTTGGTAATGTTTAATTTATGTAAATATTAATCTTATATATATAAAATGATCGAAAAAATCCAGGTCGTTACACCGTTCATATGTTTATAAGAAAAATTATTGAAAAATCAAGGTTACGCTAACGTAGCTATGGAAAACCAAATCGAACGACTTTCCTATGAGTCGGCTAAAGCAGGTCTCTAAGAATTCTTTCTTACAGGTAAGTATGTACAGTTTTTATTTGTTTTTATTTATTTCTTTTAACCTTTTGATAATAAACGCTGAATCGTTCGCTATAAAGTATTAAATTGATATTCAATAAAATTAGGTATGCGAAACCGAAATTATTGATATCATACAAAAATTTAATGCATCATTGCGAAATTTACCGTTTATTCATAAGGTATAAATATCTTTAATCAATCAATCCAAAATATTTTAGAAATTCGTCAGGAGTAAAACTAGGTAATATAACCGAAATTACTTTACCCAAAAGAGGGACGTATATTTTTGTTAATATCTGATTGATTAAAGTGGGATAAAAGAACAAAAAGATTTTTATTTTTATTTTTACCTTGTTTTTAAAATTAATATATAATTATATTATTTTAAATATAAGTTTGTAAACTAATGAATAAAAATATTATTATTAATATTTATATGAAATTTTATGTATTTTAAATTTAAGTTTGGTGTGAATTTAAAAACAAAAATTTACTTTATTTCATTAAGTTAAAAATTGATTTCTAAAATTCGTCGTGAGTTGAAGACTAGGTCATTGAACCGAAATTGTTTTACCCAAGGGAGGGACGAGAAATTTTATTATCATTATTTTTTTATCTCATTGATCTAAAGTATGCCAAAAAAATTTAAAAAAACCCAAAAATCTTTGCTTTTAAAACAATCGCTTTGAAATTGAAAATTTTAAAATTTTGGCGAGGGACGAACTAAGTAAACGTACCGAAACGACCTCATTCTAAATATCAAGGAACACAAAATTTTAAAATTAATTAATTAATTATTTTTATTAGTCAAAGATTTATATATTAAAAAAAATAATAAATAGACCCCATGCGATCGCATGGGGTTTACCCAGAAAAACCATGCGATCGCATGGACCTAAAAAACTGGACAGGATCAAAAAGAGCAGCTCGCTGCTCTCTGTCTCATAACACCCACACACAAAAACTCGAAAACTCTCACAAAAACCTCTCTAAAATCTCCATTTTTTCACCAAAATAATCTAAATTTCGTGCTATAATCCTCTATAAACATGCCTTTCTTCAGATAGGGAAGCAAAAAGGTAGAAATTTCACCCCTAAACTCTTTAATTTCTTAGTTTTAGTGATAATTATAATTAATTGTCCGAATTTAATTTTGATGATTTCTAGCTTAATTAGAGTTATATTGTTAGTATATTATGTTTGTATAACCTAGATTGATGCTATTTATCATGATTTGAAGCTTTAAACTTCAAAATTTTTAGAAATCTAGGGTTTGTGTTCTTGAGCAATTTGGGGCTTTTTGATATAAACAAGTTATGGCCGATTTTTGTTATGAATTATTGCTAAATTAAGTAGTGTAACATGTTTAGGTAGCTAAATGATCCAAACTTTGATCCTAAACATGATTTTTGAGCATCAAAGTGGACTTTTTAAGTCTAAAATTCATGAACTTGATTATTTTGAAATAAATGCTATTTGAAACTTGTTTAATTGCTAGTAATGGTTATTTTAACATGTTATTTGAGTTGAATGCTTATGAACTTTGCATACCTTTTCATATATGCTTATTTGAAAAATTGAAGAATTAATAAAAATTAGGAAATGAGTATAAGTTTAATATGGATTAAACATGTTATTATAATTGTTTTAATTTGTTATTTTGCTAACACTAATGCATATTTGGATGCACAAATTTTGTGTTTAATGTGTTTTGCAGAGAAATACAGATACGGATGGTGCATCATCGTCTAGACGACCTGAACAAGAACCTGATCAAGAACCACAACCGGAACCACAACCTAAACAGCAACAACATTATAATCAACACGTGCCATACTATGAATCAGAACCACAATTTTTTATTGCCTACATAGTATTTCCCGTTCACCATGTAATAGAACACTCAAGAATTCATGAACAGGAGTTACATCCCAATCTAAGATTTGATAGAAGCTGGAGAGATTACCCAACGTACCAACGTAACAAATTTAAGCTTTACACCAAAATTGTGGAAGTATCAAGGGTAATAGATTGGGAGCCTTTGGAAAGGGTCAACCTAGCTAACTCAGTTAGGCTATTACTAAATCAAAGGTATGGCAACTCTTCTTTTTCTGATTGGAAACGTTTATTTACCACTCGTAGGCCTGTATATAAGGAGTGGTGTGTTGAGCTAATGAGTACTATAGCCTTAAATAAGGATGTAGATAGGTTAGACGATAAGACTTTTCTTATATTTTTACTTGGAGGTAGGATGTACAGGATGTCCAAGATAGACATGGCTAGGGCTTTACAGATTTACACCCCCGCTGAATTATTATCATCTGATTGTACAGCTTTAATTTATCAAGGTGAGAGGGTAGATAGAGATTTTGACGCTAACGCCATATGGAGGCGTATGTCAAATTTTAATGTGTTTACGCGGGGTGGAAGACACTCCTATTTAGATATTAATAAAGCAGAGCTCCGTATAATACATAGATTTTTAGCAAACTCAATTACACAAAGAGGTAGAAACAAGGAGAAAGTGACCCTAAATGATTTATTCTACCTTAAGTGCATTCGAGACACTAGAGGCTTTGTTAATATCCCCTACTGTGTTGGGTTTTATTTGTCCAAAGTTGTGGAAGAAATACAGGACGGGAGAATAATAGGAGGAGGCATTTTTGTTACTCTCATTGGAGAGTATTTAGGTGTAGATAGGGAACACGGGGGTCCAATGATGGTGGTTGAGGAACAAACCGATACTATAGGTTTGCAGGTTTATCAAGGTGCAAAGGTACTAAAACGGAGGCACAATATGCCAATACCATATTAGGGCAACCATCCGCAGGTAGAGAGGGGTTCGGATGAGGATATGGAGGAAGCAGATGACATTAGGGATGTCATTAGAGATAGTTATACTGATGTCTTCCAACATGTAGACGAGGTGGAAATGAATAACCAGACTAGGCATCATCAGTATGAGCAGTGGAGAGCCAGGGATGAGTATGAGCAATCCAGGCGACGCCAACACGATAGCTAACAAGTTCATTAGCACCAAATCATGAGCCATCTATCATATCAGGTACCACATAACTACATCCCGACTCGGCCTGCTTTTTATCCACCACATCAGCCCAACATGCGACCACCCTTTGATCTGTACGACCCCAATCAAGCCTACCATGACACCTATCACCAACCATGGAACCCGAGCGATGATATGAACTGGAATCCCTATCCAAATCAATAGTGTTCCATTGGTAATTTCTTATCTTTTATTATTTTTATCTATTTATGTTAAACATTTAACATTTTGATACTTTTATGTAATGTTTAACATTTTTTTTATTTTGTACTAATATTTCATTTTTTTTTAATTTGAAAGTGGGATATTAAGTCCCATTTCAAAATACCATGCATGTTTATATTTGTATTGTATGTATTTTATCTCATGTACACAACAGGGTAAAACAACGTATTTTCAAAGACTGGCATTAAGTTCAGCAAAAGCAACTAATTTTGAAGACAAGATGCAAAATAAATGTGAAATAACAACTGCAGGAATGAACAAATGATGTGCACCATTTATCATTCAAACAAACAATAATATATTTGGAAACGTTGGTAAAATTTAATCATTTTTCTACGCTAGTCACCCTCAATAATTTAAATTGTTATTGATTTCTTGCAAATGAGGGCATTGCAAGATCTTAAGTGTGGGAAGGGATTAAATTCTTTCAGTTTTAAAATTTTTTGACTTATACACTTGGTTTAATAGCCACCGCTAAACTTTACTAATAACGCAGTAGTTGTATTAGAATCTAGTGCTCTCTGATAATAAAGAACAACCCTAGCCTTATATACTGACTACCCACTTCTAGTAAAAGTTTTAAAAATTTTTCAACTAAATGAACTCAAAATCATGTTTATACATATTTCTGAACGATAAAACTAGGTGTTAACACCGAAATTATTGTTACCTCGGAAAGGACATAAATTGAGAAACAACCCAAAACGCTTGAATTCATTTAAAATGGAATAGAAGAGAATAAAAAGGCAAAGAAAGAAAAATAAAAGCCAAGTGTGGAAAAAATTACCAAGTTATTTAGAACATATATCACATATTTTTGTACAAATAATTGAAGATACTTTTGTTTTGGAAGATATTAATCAGTTTTACCCAGTTTATTGTAATATAAATGAAATTTAAAAGGAAGTAAAGTCTTCCGAGAAAAAGACATGCGCTTCTTGATTTAGGTCAGTAAGTTGTCGTCCAGACCAGTTGTAGAGTCTACGAAAAACCTTGAAAAGTTTTCTCGAAAATCAGCTGGAAATCCACGGACCTTGGCATCAAACAGGGTCGCCATATGGTCAGACTTATCCTAACCATGAGAGGATCTGTCTCGTACAATGGGGGGCACCGTGCAAATTAGCTTATAAGACTAATGAATCAGATCCCCAGAAAGGATAATCTCCTTAAAGATCAAAAATCAGCATTTAAGCCTGATATTACTCAATCCTTGAGATTGACCTTAAAGATTGAGAATTACAAACTCATGGAATTCGATGATATCTAAACTCGAGCTTAAACGAGAAAATATTTTGATCAAATTAAACCCGATTTGTTTTCTGAAAACCCATTTTCAATGCGTTCATTACCATTGAACGTAAAATTCTAAGAATTCACCTGGAATTCATTAGGTCACCTGAACCAAATCAGGTGTCAACCGTGAGAACGGTGGTTGCATAGCATGGTCGAAGACAGGACCTTGTTCCAGACCGAAAAACTATAGGGTGATATTTACTATTGCTCCTACAAAGAATAGTAATTGCATCCGACACGATATAGACCATAATCAAAAGCATGTCATTAGACATTGCCTTAACAGTTGCTTGTTCAACGCTTTCCTTTACAACCGGACGGTAGTTTACCGAAAGGTAATATACGGAGCAAGTATACTGGACGTGTTACTTTCCTAATACAAGGTTAGCAATTGGGCGACACAAAACCGCAAGTTTTGAGCTAAAATTTTCAAATCTGAAACCCACAAAATCCACAAAACCCACAAAAATAATTTGCGAACACCGGTGAAGGGTTATTCCAGAAAACTTATCTAGGGTAAAAGCTAGATTGAATTTTCAAAAGATCAAATGTTTTCATAAAGATCCAGTTTCCTAAAGGATCTAAATTTTTATAGTCATGTGGGACTGTAAACCACATTGTTACTACCATTGTTCATACCGCCGTTTTAAAATCACTGATGTACAAAGTGTGAAGAATAAAGAAGTGATTCTAGTAAAGTTATATTCAAGTTCTATATTGCTTGAGGACAAGCAACGCTCAAGTGTGGGAATATTTGATAATGCTAAAAATGAACATATATTTCATAGCATTATCCTTCAAGAAAGACAAGCTTTTAGTTGCAATTGTTCTATTTACAAGTGATATTCGTTTAAATAATAAAAGGTGAAGACAAAAGACAGATTCGACGATTTGAAGACGCAAACGACCAAAAAGCTAAAAAGTACAAAGTACAATGTAAGTGGTTCAAATTATTGCTGCGAAACGTCTAAAAGTTACAAGAGTACGAGCCGCGAAACGCAAAGTACAAGATATTAAATCGTGCGAAAGGACGTTCGAAAATCTGGAACTGGGACATAAACCAACTATCAACGCGCGACTCAACAGAACTGATAGTACAAGTCAACTATGTACATGAATATAATATAATATATATATAATTATATAAAATTATATATATTATATTATATTATTTAAATGTGTTGGCAAACAAAAAAACAAAGCAATGTGAGCTGTCCCAGATAGCCATGCGATCGCATGGCCATAAGGCACATATCCCATGCGATCATATGGAGTGAGAAGTCAGGTCAGCTCTATAAATTCAGCATTTTTCGGACGACTTTGATACACCTTCTTCAACTGATACTCTCTATCTCTCAATATATATTTAAATTTATTTTATAATTATAATTTTAATATTAAGTTAATAATAATAAGGTTATAGTGGCGAATGTTTTAAGTTTGTAAGTTAAAATTATGTCCGTGTAACACTACGCGATTAATACTCATTGTAAGTTATGTTCAACCTTTTTAAATTAATGTCTCATAGCTAAGTTATTATTATGTTTATTTAAACCGAAGTAATCGTGATGTTGGACTAAATATTAAGACGGGGTTATTGGGCTTTGAACCATAATTGGGGTTTGGACAAAAGACTGACACTTGTGGAAATTGGACTATGGGCTATTAATGGGCTTTATATTTGTTTAACTGAATGATAGTTCGTTAATTTAATATAGAGATTTACAATTTGAGGTAATTATAAATAACCACATACACTCGATCGGATACGATGGGCGGGATATTTATAAATACTAATAATCGTTCATTTAACCGGACACGGGAATGAATTAATAGTCAATGGACTCATTAAAACAGGGGTGGATTACATAAAAGGACACTTGGTGTAATTGTTAATAAAGTATTAAAACCTTGAATTATACGCAGTTGATAACCTGGAGTAATTATAAATAGAGTATTAAGACCTTGTTATAGTTTAAGTCCCCAATTAGTTGGAATATTTGACTTCGGGTATAAGGGTAATTTGACGAGGACACTCGCACTTTATATTTATGACCGATGGACTGTTATGGACAAAAACCAGATGGACAGATCGAATAATCCAGGACAAAGGACAATTTACCCATGGTAAAAAATTAAAATCAACACGTCAAACATCATGATTACGGAAGTTTAAATAAGCATAATTCCTTTATTTTATATCTCATCGCACTTTTATTTATCATCATTTTATTTTTCGTACTTTAAATTATTGCACTTTTAATTATTGTACTTTTATTTATCGCACTTTTATTTATCGTCATTTACTTTACGCTTTAAATTAAGTTGTATTTATATTTAATATTTTACGTTAGGTTTTAATTGTAACTTAAGACATAAAATCGACAAACCGGTCACTAAACGGTAAAAATCCCCTTTTATAATAATAATAATAATACTACTTATATATATATATATATATATATATATATATATATATATATATATATATATATATATATATATATACAAATATAGTTTAAAATATATATAGCGTTAAACTCAGCTAGCTCCCTGTGGAACGAACCGGACTTACTAAAAACTACACTACTCTACGATTTGGTACACTGCCTATAAGTGTTGTAGCAAGGTTTAGGTATATCCATTCAATAAATAAATAAATAACTTGTGTAAAATTGTATCGTATTTAATAGTATTTCGTAGTAAAATATAATCTATTTCGTACTACACCTCGCACACATCACATATTCAATTTCTTTTATGCTTCTTTGTAACTACCAACTGAGAACCACAACCCTCACCACTTTCCCCGTTTCCCTTTCTTCTTTCTTTATTGCCATCGACCACCATCCTCTTCAAACTACCACCATCATCGTACAAGCCACCATCACCAACAAACCCATTCCATCAAGACCATCAAACTACTGCCGTTTTATTTTGTAACCGAGACCACCATCAAACACCCACTTCACAACACCAACTTCCCCACCCTACACCCACCTCCTCCCACCATGAACCACCACGGCTTCCATTAATGATCGAAAAAGACTGCTGCATTTATATTTTTTTTAGTTCGTTTCAATCTAACTCAAACCCAATAACCATCGAAGACTCAATAGACCACTACCATTTTCTGTTTAATTCTTGATTCAAATCAAACAAAACAGCCACACCACCATCGGTTCCAACATTAAACCCACTTGATACCCGTTTGTTTCAGCTTCAATGATGAACACCACCTACTGCTATATATATATTTTATTTTTCTGTTATTCGAATCTCACCCAACAAAGAAACCCATCGAATTATTTCTACTCCCTATCAAAACTCAATTATTAAAAGGTGAACGTTGATAACGAATTTAAGAAAGAAGATGATGAACAGTTCATTGAGGATGAATCTGATCGAACACCACCTTTGTTCCTTGTTCAAACGGTTTCTGTTTACTGCTATCGAAGAACAAAACCAACCCAAACTCGATATCAGCTGTGAACTGCTATTAGGGTTTCTATTATTATTATTATATATATATATATATATATATATATATATATATATATATATATATATATATATATATATATATATATATATATATATATATATATATATATTTGTGTCAGTTGAAGACCAAAATCGAAACCCTTGATTGTTGATAGCTGCCGATTTCTTTTTATGTCAAACTCAGCAACTTGAACAATAAAATTATGAAGATGATTAAGCATGATGATAACGATGAATAAGTAACAGTGGGATTGTGATGATGATGGGATGATGATGATGATTTAATGATAATGCGTTATTGTTCTGCCTCCTATTTTCCTGACGGCATGAACCCACCACACAAAAAGAATCGCTATCGAATTCTGTTTTTAAATCCAACATTCATGAACCATTAAATGAATTTATGGTTGGGCTGCCCTATTCTGTTGGGCCGATGACAAATAAATTGTTGTTGGGCCGTGTTCCTTTTCTTTCGGCCTATGATCCAGTTTTGTTTTGTGTTGGGCCGAGATATAGTTAAGTAATCCAGTTATTAAATATTAACGAGAAGCGAAGGTAGAGTAATGGTTTAGTGGTATGTGGGTTTAGCGAGTGGTCGCGGGTTTAATCTCTAATTTTTAGGAGGCTTGTTCTTCAAAGGTGATACGCTAAAATTTTATTATTATTATTATTATTATTATTATTATTATTATTATTATTATTATTATTATTATTATTATTATTATTATTATTATTATTATTATTATTATTATTATTATTATTATTATTATTCTAATTAATATTAAATAACTAGTATTTGAATAAGTATTATTAAGGTTATAGATATAAAAATAAGGATTTTATATACAAAAATATATTTAAATTACATAATTTAATTATATTAATATTTCTATATATATGAAATGAAAATATATAAATAAATAATGAAACTTATAAATTATTAATATAACAAATACATTACTAATAATAAATAGATTTATTCGATTATGAGCATATGTTTTAATATATATACAAATGATATAGGTTCGTGAATCCGAGGCCAACCATACACTTGTTCAATGACGTCATATATATTTTTACTACGAAATACAGTATAGTGAGTTTCATTTGCTCCCTTTTTAAATGCTTTTGCAATATATATTTTTGGGACTGAGAATACATGCGCTGTTTTTACAACTGTTTTAAGAAATAGACACAAGTACTTGAAACTACATTCTATGGTTGAATTATTATACTGGATATCACCCTTTTTAGCTTGGTAGCCTAAGAATTTGGGAACAGACCCCCAAATTGACGCGAATCCTAAAGATAGATCTATCGGGTCCAACAAGCCCCATCCAGGTTATGGATGCTTTAGTACTTCGATTTTTATATACAGATGAGTGTACCTGTATATTTGGGGATATTCTAGATGCATTTTGTTAATGTCGGTTACCAGGTGTTCACCATATGAATGAATTTTAATTCGCAGGTTATGCGTACTATTTTGTACTCGGGTTACGTGTACAATTAAATATCAAAAATCTTGTGGTCTATTAAAATATTGAAATGATTGTTATGATAAACCTATGAACTCACCAACCTTTTAGTTGACACTTTTAAGCATGTTTATTCTCAGGTATAAAAAAAGCTTCCGCTGTGCATTTGTTCATTTTAGAGATATTACTTGGAGTCATTCATGGAATATTTCAAAAGACGTTGCATTCGAGTCGTTGAGTTCATCAAAGATTAATATTAAGTCATTCATAGTTTGGATATATTATGAAAGGATATGCATATCTATCAACTTTCGATGTAATGGAAGTTTTTCTTTTAAAAACGAATACAATGTTTGTAAAATGTATCATATAGAGGTCAAATACCTCGCAATGAAATCAACTATTATGAATCATTTATAATCGATATGAACGGGTCCTTTCAGTTGGTATCAGAGCGGTGGTCTTAGCGAACCAGGTCTTGCATTAGTGTGTCTAACTGATAGTTGTTTAGATGCATTAGTGTGTTTGGACTTCGACCGTGTCTGCATGTCAAAAGTTTTGCTTATCATTTCGTGTCAAAAATTACCTGCTTATCATTCTTAGTCTAGACACATCTTACTGCATTGATTGCATGAATAGTGTATAGACGAAATTCATATCTTATCGTATCTGCTAATTTATATCTTAGCGTATCTGTTACTATAAACTTTGTCTGACAGCTTCTGAAGATTCCTCCGTAATCTATGGGATTTTGGTATTGTATATACATATGTAAGTTATGTATTGAAGCATACCAAACTAAATCCTATAATCTATTTCCTATCAAAACTACTTTATCTGACCGTGCAAGCTGAAACTCGCTACTAGTTCAAATTCCTCGGATTCCGATAGCTATTCCGACATGGATATTCACCTGAGCTCCGAAAGCAGTGTAACCGAAATGGATCAACCAATTAGTCATCTTCAATTCTGAATGAATTGGGGATGAGTTCGTAGTCAACTTGATCAATGGAGACGAGAAGAAGACGCTCCTTTCCACCCACCAACCAAATTCACCTCTTGGCGAAAAACCTGAAGCACTTACCGGCGAACCTATCCGAAACACCATTTTCACCCTCAATGCCAAGATATCGCACCTCGATTACATAATATCTTCAATTCTAAACCTTATTCATCTGTTTGTTCCAACCGCCAACCATCCCGGAGTAATCGAAGAAGTCAACGAACTTCACGCTCGAGTAATAACTTTGGAGAATATGATGCAAAACTTATCAGCACCAGTAGCCTCAACATCGCACGCCTCCATATCACAACCTATATCTTGAGCATAATCATCATTCTACGTATCGTTCTATATCGATTATCTTCGTTCTACATATCCTTCTACATCATTTATCTTCATTCGACATGATGATTATGTAATCTCTAATGTTTTAAAGATTATGTACTCTAGTTCTAACCGTAAATCAGATGAGTAAATATCATATTAACTCATTAAATCCATGATTACATCTGAAGAAAATATATATGTATATATATTTTCATAAAGATTGTAATTAAAAATTCTTTTGTACAAACTGTTAATGATGAGAATATTTTAACGGGTAGGTAATACCCGAGGAATATTTAGATTTCACATTAATAAGTTACACTGTACATTCTTCGAATCTGATTCAATGGTCATTTACTATCCTACTTACATCCACATATATACAAATCTGTTCACCACAGAATAACCATTTTCATTCAATTTCGTAGTTGGATTTTGACTTAACAGAATCCAACAAGTGGCATAATGAAGAAAACATTGGACAAAAATAAAATTTGTTAGAAACAAACAAATTAACTATGAGAAATTTTGTTAAGAATCCACGCTAACAAAATCCTAGATAACTGTTCCTAGCTAACTGTTAATTCCTTGTTACATTTTATTTATCGCAATTTAGTTATCGTAATTTTAATTCTCGCAATTTTATTTACCGTCATTTAATTTTTGTTATTTATTTTACGCACTTTAAATATCGTCGGGACACATATACAATGTTTTGACATATCATATCGGCGTCATCTATATATATTATTTAGAATAACCGTAAGTCACTCTATATCACGGTAATGCTCGAGTTAGCATATAAAGGGTCGAGGTTGATTCTAAAATAATATATATACTTTGAGTTGTGATCGAGTCTGAGACATGTATACAATGGGTCACGATACGTATTAACTAATTCGAATATTATATATTAAGCTATATATGAATTATTGAATTACTAACTGTGGACTACCAACATTGGACAATTAAAATGAATTAAAATATTGATTATAACATATGAAACTAAATATTTCTTCAAGTTGCCACTTGATTTCATCTTAAACCTCGTTTGTATCTTGACGATTATAATATGTGTTCACACCTTTCATGAATCTTGAAAACACCTCAATCGAGAGAATGAACCAACCGCACTTCATCTATGGAAGGAAAGATTTATGCACATAGTTATGCACCTGAAAATTTCTCGGAACCTAAGTAAACGTTTAACACGTATCTATGCTTGCTCCTTTGGCATTGTTATTTCCGAAAATAATAATGCAATTCTTTTTCAAAATAGACAGTTTTGTCACAGCTTCAGCAAGTCAATTCTGACTTTTCATTCGGATTAGCCTTATTATAACTTTGATATATAAGTTTACCTTTCGTCATCATTACCGGGGAACTGTTTACACCCCATCACATTAGCAGTAAACTTACCAGCAACTTCATTACTCATTGGCTTAAGTCTCTCCGAAGAACCATTATATCTGTTCATTAAAAACCTATCATATACTCATCCACATCTTATAACGAGAATTTCCATACTAGTTACTGGGAATTAGCAATCAGTATTTTGAAATTTCACAGCATGTCTGCCTCAACAGTTATATATATACATATAACATTTATCTCTTAGAATTATGATCTTCCATTCTGAAATTCTGAAAAGCACCCAGTCTATGAACCAATACTCTGAATGTTGAAAAAGTTGAATGAAGCAGCAAAAACCGTAAATGACCTTAACCGTCGGAAGTTTGATGATGAAGAATAAGTTTGGCAAAGCTCAGAAAAGTTGAAACTGAAAAACGGATTGAGCAAATCATGAAGGAGGCTGTGGATAAATCACAAAGACTAAACCTACCTGCAAAGAATCCAAATGATTCAGTATCTGATGAAGTCATTAACGAATACCTTGCTCCTGACTCTACATTTTAAGGACAAATCTTCATCATCATCCATCGATATTAGAAATTCTAAGATATCATCGTATCTTTCATTATAAATATCCTCGATATTTCTGAAGATATTTTCATAATTATTCTTATCTGAAATCATTTATCTTTTCACGATATCAATGTTACATCAGAAAGGAAACTGTTTTAGTTTCTAAATTCTGAAAAATTCAAATTTAAAATATGAACGTTTTTAAAGTAGTGTTGGGAATTGAAGCATGAGTTAGTATAATATAATGACACTTGATCAACGTGATTATATTACAGTAAGTCATGCTGAGTTTCTAATGGAACGTGATGATTCACAGACTATAATGTCATCATGTGCCATGTTACACGACTCTTACATTCTATCTAATCTCTAAACATATCAAGAATATATTTTCTTGATAGTTCTTTCTTTTCTCATGAACTCTGGTAACTTAACCAATCAAGATCGTGCTATTACAATCTCTCTCTTAGAACATTAGTAATGTTCATTCGAAACTCCATACCTACGAAATCTGGACCATTACTTACGAAGATTTTCTTTTAAATCCCTTAAATTCCGGAATTCAACCCTGACTACGTCAAAAGTTAAGACGAAACTTTTCACTCTTTTGTGTTAGCTTCACTCATACTCTTCGAGTAATAGAATTGTTTTATCCATATTACTCAATAATGATAAAACTCTATTTATCAACTCATATTCGTCATGAAAACATTTTTATTGTTAGCCCTGATGAGCTTATTCAAATTTTGGGACGAAATTTCTTTAACGGGTAGGTACTGTGACGACCCGAAAAATTTCGACTAATTTCTAATCAAACTCTCGATACGATATTATATTTTTGACACGTTAAGAAAAGCCTGTTAGGTTAAGTCTCAAAAATTTTGAACTGTTTTATATATTCAATTAACCTTCGACCATTCCCGACGATTCATGAACCACTATTTGTAAATAGTTATGTGTGAATATATATATGTATATATAAATAATAATTGGAAATATAATTCGAAACATTATATGTTGTTAAAACGAATTATGTAAAATAAAATAAAAATAGAATATTATAATAATTATTATTTACAACATAACTATATATAAATAATGTATAGTAAAAATAAATATTAAATGATTGTAATACTCGTTTGATGTTCCGATTGATATTAAGCAAACTAAATTCAAACTTATATGATTTTAAAATAAACGGTGATCCGAAAATGAGTTCTATAAATTATAGACTTATTAAAAATGTATTTAGGAGCTGTTTATTAAATTTTAGAACTTTTTATATATTACCCAGAATTGATAGGGACAGTTGATGTAATTTTTATTTAATAAATTAATGATCAAATTTTATACCATAATGACCAAAATTAATAAAGCTATTTACTATAAAAATTTGAGACTTTTCCGAAGACTTTTATCCGTCACTGAATTAACAACGGAGCACGATTTAGCACTCCGTGTAAACTGTTAGTAGAATAATTGAACGGATTCTAAGATTAATTCACATGTTTACTAAATTATTATTATATTATTTTATTTATTATCAGTGTAACTGAATTTGATTATATATGTGTAGAATTTTGAGGCATCATTTTTTTTCTTCTTTTGTTTTTCTCCTCTCATGTCCTACCACTAAATCCCTTTCTCCTTCTTTTTCTATTATCAATATATTGTACTCTGCATCTAGATATATAACTAAACATATATACATATAGATAGATATATTATTACATATACATATTCAATTTCTTTCACGCTTCTTTGTAACTACCAACCGAGAACCACAACCCTCACCACTTTCGCCGTTTCCCTTTCTTCTTTCTTTAATGCCATCAACCACCATCCTCCTCAAACTACCACCATCATCGTACAAGCCACCATCACCAACAAACCCATTCCATCAAGACCATCGAACTACTACCGTTTTAGTTTGTAACCGAGACCACCATCAAACACCCACTTC
This sequence comes from Rutidosis leptorrhynchoides, assembly GCF_046630445.1. Classification (NCBI taxonomy): domain Eukaryota; kingdom Viridiplantae; phylum Streptophyta; class Magnoliopsida; order Asterales; family Asteraceae; genus Rutidosis; species Rutidosis leptorrhynchoides. The sequence continues at coordinate 159,156,678 of NC_092335.1, read as the reverse complement.
ACAACACCATCTTCACCACCCTACACCCACCTCCTCCCACCATGAACCACCACAGCTTCCATTAATGATCGAAAAAGACTGCTGCATTTATATTTTTTTTAGTTCGTTTCAATCTAACTCAAACCCAATAACCATCAAAGACTCAACAGACCACTACCATTTTCTGTTTCATTCTTGATTCAAATCAAACAAAACACCCACACCACCATCGGTTCCATCATTAAACCCACTTGATACCCTTTTATTTCAGCTTCAACGATGAACACCACCTACTGCTATATATATTTTATTTTTTTGTTATTCGAATCTCACCCAACAAAGAAACCCATCGAATTATTTCTACACCCTATCGAAACTCAATTATTAAAAGGTGAACGTTGATAACGAATTTAAGAAAGAAGATGATGAACAGTTCATTGAGGATGATCCTGATCGAACACCACCTTTGTTCCTTGTTCAAACGGTATCTGTTTACTGCTATCGAAGAACAAAACCAACCCGAACCCGATATCATCTGTGAACTGCTATTAGGGTTTCTATTATTCTATATATATATATATATATATATATATATATATATATATATATATATATATATATATATATATATATATATATATATATATATATATATATATATATATATATTTGCGTCAGTTGAAGACGAAAATCGAAACCCATGATTGTTGCTAGCTGCCGATTTCTTTTTATGTCAAACTCAGCAACTTGAACAATAAAATTATGAAGATGATTAAGCATGATGATAACGATGAATAAGTAACAGTGGGATTGTGATGATGATGGGATGATGATGATGATTTAATGATAATGCGTTATTGTTCTACCTCCTATTTTCCTGACGGCATGAACCCACCACACAAAAAGAATCGCTATCGAATTCTGTTTTTAAATCCAACATTCACAAACCATTAAATGAATTTATGGTTGGGCTACCCTATTCTGTTGGGCTGATGATAAATAAATTGTTGTTGGGCCGTGTTCCTTTTCTTTCGGCCTATGATCCAGTTTTATTTTGTGTTGGGCCGAGATATAGTTAAATAATCCAGTTATTAAATATGAACGAGAAGCGAAGGTAGAGTAATGGTTTGGTGGTATGTGGGTTTAGCGAGAGGTCGCGGGTTCGAGCCCGATCTATGGCATTAATTCTTAGGAGGCTTGTTCTTCAAAGGTGATACGCTAAAATTTTATTTTTATTATTATTATTATTATTATTATTATTATTATTATTATTATTATTATTATTATTATTATTATTATTATTTTTATTATTATTATTATTATTATTATTATTATTGTTATTATTATTATAATTATTATTAAATAACTAGTATTAGAATAAGTTTTATTAAGGTTATAGATATAAAAATAAGGATTTTATATACAAAAATATATTTAAATTACATAATTTAATTATATTAATATTTCTATATATATGAAATGAAAATATATAAATAAATAATGAAACTTATAAATTATTAATATAACAAATACATTACTAATAATAAATAGATTTATTCGATTATGAGCATATGTTTTAATATATATATACAAATGATATAGGTTCGTGAATCCGAGGCCAACCATATACTTGTTCAATGACGTCATATGTATTTTTACTACGAAATACAATATAGTGAGTTTCATTTGCTCCCTTTTTAAATGCTTTTGCAATATATATTTTTGGGACTGAGAATACATGCGCTGTTTTTACAACTATTTTACGAAATAGACACAAGTACTTGAAACTACATTCTATGGTTGAATTATTATACCGGATATCACCCTTTTTAGCTTGGTAGCCTAAGAATTTAGGAACAGACCCCCAAATTGACGTGAATCCTAAAGATAAATCTATCGGGCCTAACAAGCCCCATCCAGGTTATGGATGCTTTAGTACTTCGATTTTTATATACAGATGAGTGTACCTGTATATTTGGGGATATTCTAGATGCATTTTGTTAATGTCGGTTACCAGGTGTTCACCATATGAATGAATTTTAATTCGCAGGTTATACGTACTATTTTGTACTAGGGTTACGTATACAATTAAATATCTGAAATCTTGTGGTCTATTAAAATATTGAAATGATTGTTATGATAAACCTATGAACTCACCAACCTTTTGGTTGACACTTTTAAGCATGTTTATTCTCAGGTATGAAAGAAATCTTCCGCTGTGCATTTGTTCATTTTAGAGATATTACTTGGAGTCATTCATGGCATATTTCAAAAGACGTTGCATTCGAGTCATTGAGTTCATCAAGATTAATATTAAGTCATTCATAGTTTGGATATATTATGAAAGGATATGCATATCTGTTAACTTTCGATGTAATGGAAGTTTTTCTTTTAAAAAACGAATGCAATGTTTATAAAATGTATCATATAGAGCTCAAATACCTCGCAATGAAATCAACTATTGTGAATCGTTTATAATCGATATGAACGGGTCCTTTCACACAGCCGTCAATATTGTTCTGTAATAAGACCGACGATAATAACGGAATCAGTGTAAACTGAAAACACCTCATAAGACTAAAATAAACTTTTAAACAAATTTTTCTATACATTCTATTCATGGTAGGCGCTAACGTATACAAACGAAACTTCTAATATCCATGATATTTGATTATGAACATAATAATAAGCAAATATAAAACCGAATATACACATAACACATAATTCTTTTTATTTTTATATCAAATTCTAATATATATCTGAATTCGTTATCAACATCTAAAGAAAGAAACCTAAAACTCGAAGCAGACATAACACATACATGTTTTTATGAAATTTAATTAGAAACAGAATCATCAACAATGGTAATAATACGAAGCACAAACTTTGGCACTTCAAAATAATGATAATGTACATACGATGGCTGTTGTGAAGCCTGAAACAATGAATCCATAAAATATACACATAAACAATAACCTTGATTGATTATAGCATATTGTGTCGTTTTCATAGCCTCAAGTATTATTGTATTATTATTATTATAAATAGCGTTTACTATGACAACCTGAAATGACCTTGATTAATCATACCATATTGTATTAAAAATTATCCTACACTGAATATTAAGAAGATTGCTTTTTATGTATGAGCTAACGTGTAATTAATCTGTTAATTCCTCTGATGATATTGAAGCTTCTAATATGAAAGAATTGAGAAAGGAAGCATACCAACTAATATAAGTCGTCGAACACCTCTTCAATCAAATATGACAGAGCAAATAACAACAGAGGCGTTTAACTTTTGTCATCGCATAAACCAGAAAAATCAAACCACCGTAACATAAAATAATGTTTTCAATCTATCGTAAATATTATTGTGATAAACAATGGAGCATCATTTTAAAAGGAACTGACCATTGGGAAAATGGTACTGTAGTAAACCCTAACAACAATGGTGTGTTACCTCAAAAACAACGGAGTATCACCTGAAGCCGTCAGAAAATGTCGACGAATAAATCAAAGCTCCACACCGCTTGGAAGATAAAACAGAAACCCCCAATAAGACGATGACGAAGGGACAAAATTGTCGTACGCCCGACGATAAGGAAGGGAGAAAATCGAAGCAGCACACTGATCGGAAGCTAATAAGCCGATGAGGAAGGAAGGAAATGGCGGCAAAGATGCGCAAAGCGAGAAGGGATCGGGAAAAAATCGTCAACGGATGTAGAGTAAATGAGCGGTGAGAAGCTTCTGGCAACTGCTGGAGAGGAGGGAGTAAATAAATATGGGTGGAGTAGAATTACGAAAATGCCCTTTTTCAATAAAATAATGCCGTGAATAGTAAAAGTGTGCATTCTATTGAATATATTTAGAATTAAGTTAGCTGGGAATGTAATTTATTTGACGTGGGTAATTTGTTTGTAGCCAACTAAGGGGGTGTTTGAATTTGCGTTTTGAAAACTGATTATATGTTTTAAATAATTGTAATCAAATAATCCGCTATATCAAAACGTGATTTTGATTAATGGTGTTTGGATTTGATTATGTTGTTTGATAACGTAATAATCAAATAATAAGTTTTTGAGTGTTTGGAAAAATTTGATGATTTGATAACGTAACTAGTAAAATTACCGTTATGTCCTTTCTTTGAAAATAATGAAATTTATAAGTATAATACGTAACTATACATTTTTATGAATTGTACAAACTATTATTAAGATAAATTAGAAAAGGTCAACATAGCTTGTGAATTACGAGTATAAAGTTAGTACTCCGTATTTCATATAGTACCATCTCATAGTCGCATATGTTACATCTTTAGCATATCTAGTACGGTGTGTTTGATATACGGAGTAGTACAGTACAAATGAAGAGACGAAAACTAATACTACTAATACTACTTATATTCAGTGTTGCAAAAATCGGAAAACTCGGCCGATTTCTTGAGGAGAAATCGGTTTAACCTCCCTGACGAGAACTCGTTTTGGAATCGGCCAAAAAATTGGTCAAGGACTAAAAATCGGTCAAATCTCGGAATAATCGGTCAAATCTCGGAAAAATCGATCAAATCTCGAAAAAATCCGTCAAATCTCGGTAAAATAGGTCAAATCTCGGAAAAAAACGCGGTAAAATCTCAAAAGTCAACGAAAGTCAATCGCCGATAACTCCCCGAGTTCTCGTTTTGGAGACCCTGCTTAGAACTCCCCGAGAACCGATTTCTGCAACCTTATACTAAAATATATGTAACGAATGAAGTAAATAAGTGAATAAAGTAAGGTAGGTTACTTATAACAAGGGACAGATGGAGTTCGCTAAAGGTAAAGAAAGCACAGGGAGAAAAAAAAACTACCTCCTCCAATATGGAGTACATGGTTTGATAAAAGGATATTACTATTTTTTTTTTTTTTTTTGGCAAAATAACGATAACATTGAACGGATCCGAAGATCAACAAGTACAATACATGACAAAGAGATACCCAAACAATGGCTAAACACGGAGTAAACCAAGTAAACGGTCCCACTACCAAGGTAGAGACACACTTTACTAATCTACTAACCAAAAACACGCCAAATTGGATACTCTAAATACCGTAAGCACTAAAATAAACCAGATCGAAATAACGCCGACAACAAACATACAAGGTAAATAAGCAAAATAATCCTACCGCCAGCCACCCACCGATGGGCTGCCAGAAAACAAAGCCGGAGAGAAAATCGACCACTTCCAAGGAACCGCCACTACCATAACCCAAGTTGAGAGAACGTCATTAGAATTTGATAAAAGGCAGCAACCATGAAAACCCACCAGCTGTAAAAACCCGTCCTAATTCATAAGAACGAATACAATAACATATGATTACATTGCGAGGTATTTGACCTCTATATGATACATTTTACAAACATTGCATTCGTTTTAAAAGACAAACTTTCATTACATTGAAAGTTGACAGGCATGCATACCCTTTCATAATATATCCAAACTATAAATGACTTAATAGTAATCTTGATGAACTCGACGACTCGAATGCAACGTCTTTTGAAATATGTCATGAATGACTCCAAGTAATATCTCTAATATGAGCAAATGCACAGCGGAAGATTTCTTTCATACCTGAGAATAAACATGCTTTCAAGTGTCAACCAAAAGGTTGGTGAGTTCATAAGTTTATCGTAAACAATAAAATTCATCATTTTGATAGACCACAAGATTTAAATACAGTACACCTATCTCATGTACAAAACCATTTTCATAAATCTTAGTAACCGTACACATATCTCGTGTACAAAAATATCATACACATAACCTGTGTATAAAATCATTCTCTCGATACATAACATTCACTTTTCATTCATTGCTTGGCTTGGTAACCGACCTTAACATATAATGCGCATCAATAATATCTCCAAAAACAGAACATCTCGTCTGTATAATATATAAACCTCGAAGTACTAAATACCACGCCCACTAGCTCTTCCGTCTAGTGAACATTCTGGGTGGGGGTGTTAAACCCGGTAGCTACCTTTAGAATTTGCATGAATTAGGGCCATACCCGATTCTAATTCTTAGGTTACCAAGCAATAATAATCAGGGGAAATATTCATAACAATTAGTGGCAATTATCACGTCCAATTAATTCAACAATAATCAGTAGAACTTTTGTCTGCATAATAATTCATTCGAGGAATGTTTTGCTTGTGTCTATCTAGTCGAACATTTATAAAAGCATTTTATGTATTCGCAGTTCAAAATATATTTCAAAAGCATTTAATAAAGCAGTTGTAAAAACAGCGCATGTATTCTCAGTCTCAAAAATGTAAAGAGTAAAAGGGAGCAAATCAACTCACACTGCAATATTTTGTAGTAAAAATATTCATACGACGGAACTGAACAATTTGCAGGGTTGGCCTCGGATTCACGAACCTATATCAAGTATATATATTAACATATAATAACAACTAGCAAGTTTATATATTAATAATTTACATATCATATTGCTAAATGAGTTATATTTATCCTATATACTTTAAGTAGTTAAAATTTTATTTCTATAATACATTTATTAATATTAATATAGTAAATACTTATTATAGTAGTTTAATAACATAATATTTATCATTTATCATAATATATTAAAAATAGAAATTTATTTCAAGGTTTATATATGATAAGAATAAATTAATATATTTTATATATATAGCTTACTTAATGTCATTTTAATAATAAAAATCTAGTAATATGTAATATTAATATATTTGTAATGTACTTTTGTAAAATAATATTTATTTGTAATAATAACAATAATAGTGATAATAATAATGATAATAATAATAATGATGATAATGATAAAAATAATAGTGATAATAAAAATGATACTTTTGAAAACGATAATTTTAATAGGAATGATAATAATAATATTAATAAACTTTGTAATAATAATATCAATAATAATGATATTGAAAATAATACTTTTGATAATAATATTTAATACCTAATAATAATAATAATAATAATAATAATAATAATAATAATAATAATAATAATAATAATAATCTTATTACTAATGATAATAATATTATTTAATGATAATATAGGAATGATAATAATATTAGTGATAACAACAACAATAATAATAATAATAATAATAATAATAATAATAATAATAATAATAATAATAATAATAATAATAATAATAATGATAATGGAAATGAAAATAAAAGTGTATACCCTTTCGAAAAGCTTTTCTAAAAAGAATTGCCCATACGAGACTCGAACCCGCGACCTCTCGAATAATCCAACACTCCTAAACCACTCGTCCATTACTATTTTTCTGAAATAACCCTCACCTTTATATTTTTAACCCGTAATTTTCTTTATTCAAGCCAAAGCACAATCACTTGGCCCAACTGAGATACTTGTGACCCAACAAACAATAAATCTCGGCCCAATTAGCAAAATAAAAGACTTCGGCCCAACAACCATAAACATAACAGCCCAGTACATGTTTTAAATAAAACAATCGGTGGATTTGTGGTGTGGGTACTGTAGTTCGACCGGAAACACAAACATCAAACGCATCATCATCTCTGTCGCATCATCATCACGATATCATCCCTCATCATCAAAATCATCTTCGTCACTTTCATCAATCATCATCATCATTCTTTTCATCATCACTTATCATGTTCATCACTATTTTCATTATACAATTTCATCATCACCATGTTCGTTTATCATGAATATTATCATTCTATATCGTTGTTTAAAAGAAATATAAACAAGAACACAGTGTGCAACAAAAAATAGTATGATCAACACCAATTTACGCGGAACGCTAATTATTCTGTATCATCATCTTTAAAAAGTAGCAACAGGTGTTGTGGTGTGTGGGTTTCGTCTTGATCAGCAAAACAGAAGCAGATGTAGCAGGTACAAATTAGAAGCATAAACAGACACAAAACGAGTAGCAGGAAATTGAATAACAATAATTAACAAGATGGTGTTTGATGGATTATGACGGGTGTGGTTGATTGTGAAAACAGAAACAAAATAAAGAGAAGCAGGTAGTGGTAGCAGTTTAACGGGGTGTTCGAAATTAGGGTTGTTCTTGGTGATTTGTCATGATCATGGTGATTGTTTGGGTCTTCTTTGAGCAGCTCACGTATCATCAACATCTTCTTTTCTCATCTATCATCATCGATCTAAAAGAACTCATGCAGCAGCAGTAGTTACTAAATAGAAACAACAGACTATAGTTTAATGGTGCACCGGTGGTTGGTTTAACTTCGACAGTCAAATAGAAAAGTTAGCAGTTGCAGCTGTAATGAAGTATTGGTTGTTTGTTGGTGGTTAGCCGATGGTGAGGTGTTGATTAAGGTGGCCGCCGGTGAATGGTGGTGGCGAGTGGTGGAGATGGAGATGATGGTTGTTGGTGATCTAAGAAGAAGATTGATTGTGGTTCTTGATAATGAATCTTTTGAATGTATATAACGATACATATAATGATTTATATATAAGGTAATAATTATAATATTAATTAATTAATTAATTAAATATTATTAAATAATAATACTAAGGATCACATGAATCACAGTAATTATTTAGCAGCCTTACTCTGCCGACACTCTCACACGGGTAGTATATCGTGGTCCATTGCTTAAACAGTTAATGTAATAAAGTGTTCCTAAAAATCACAAATTTTTAGATTAGATATATTTAATTATTTCACTCATTAACTGTTTGAAACCTAATTAAAAAGGTTCTATAATTATTTATTTTCTGTTCCAATTATTATGTACGGAGTACAAAAACTTAGGTTGAAAATGTAAAAAAAATATTTATCAAAACTATTATCTTTTTAATCAAATTATGTACCAACTTTTATTTTAAAACTTCATATATATATATATATATATATATATATATATATATATATATATATATATATATATATATATATATATATATATATATATATATATATATATATATATATATTAGACCTATTTTCAAAATAATTAAACGTCAACCGAAAGTTACAGACATTTACAATTTAAGTTCAAAATTAATTATATTTAATATACACTATGTATATATATAAACAATTTTAAATAACAAAATTTTACTACGCAAATAAATATATATTAAATAATTAAATTAAATATAAAAATATATATATACAAGTAATATACATATATTATATATAAAATAATAGTTTTTTTTATTACAATGTATTTTATTTTACATATTTATTTATAACAATAAATATATATAATAGTTTATTAATGTTCATGTTATTATATATATATATATACATATATTTATATATACACATATTTATATATATATATACATATTTACAAGCAATGGTTCGTGAATCATCGGGAACAGTTGAAGGACATATGAATATATGAAAATAGTTCAAAAAATTTTGAGACGCAACATAACGGTCTTTGCTTATCAGGTCAGAATTATGTAATCGTATCGTGAGTTTGGTTCAAAATTAGTCGAAATTTTCCGGGTCGTCACAGTACCTACCTGTTAAAGAAATTTCGTCCCCGAAATTTGATAGAGGTCGTCATGGCTGACATTATGTATGTTTTCATGACGAATCTGAGTTGTTAAATAGAGTTTTATCACTATTTAATAATATAGATTAAACGTTTTGATTACTCGAAGCGTACGAATGAAGCTATTACTAAATAGTGAAATGAGAAAGACAAGTTTCATCATAACTTTTGACTAGTCATGGTTGAATTCAGAAAATAAGGTTCATCTTAATTTTTGACATTGTCTCGGTTGAATTCCGGAATTCAAGGGATTTTAAAGAAATCTTTGAAATCTTAATAAGATCTGATTCTTCAGGATTTAAGGGAATTAGGATCTTTTTAAATAAAAGCGATCATTTGTCTCGATTGCTCTGTCGGATAGTTCACTATAAATCCATCCTCTTCATTTTCTTTATATTTTGGAGTTCCATCCTTTTGTTTTCTTTTCCCAACTTTAAGTCAAACGAATAATGGTTCAGAATTCGTAAATATGAAGTTTAGAATGAACATGACTAACGTTCTAAGAGAGAAATTGTAATAGCACGATCTTGATTGGTTAAGTTACTAGAATTCATGAGAGCAGATAGAACTATCAAGAAAATATGTTCATGATATGTTTAGAGATTAGATAGAACGTAAGAGTCGTGTAACATGGCACATGATGATGGTATGGTCTGTGAATCATCACGTTCCATTTAGAAACTCAGCATGACTTACTGTAATATAATGACGCTGATCAAGTGTCATTATATTATACTAACTCATGCTTCAGTTCCCAACACTACTTCAAAAACATTCATATTTTAAACTCAAAAGTTTACAGAATATAGAAACTAACAGTTTCTTATATGATGTAACACTGATAGCGCGAAGAGATTAATGATTTCAGATAAGAATAGTTATGAAAATATCTTCGAAAATATCGAGGATATTTATAATGAAAAATACGATGATATCTTAGAATTTTAGAATCAAATTGTGATGAAGAAATTCATTCATGATGATTTAAAGCGATTAAGGAGCAAGATATTCGCTAAAGATTTCATCAGAAACAGAATCATCAGGATTCTTTATGTACAAGTTTAGTCATTGTGATTTGTCCACAGTCTCCTTCATAATTTCTCATAATCCGCTTTTTGGTACTAAATTTTCTATTGAGCGTTTCCAACACTCCATTCTTTATCATCATACTTTTGACTGTTAAAGTCATCAACAGTTTTCGCTGCTTTATCAGCTTTCTCAAAATTCAAAGAACTGATTCGTTGACTAGAGTGCTGTTCAGAATTTCAGAATAAGAGTTCATAATTTTAAGAGATAAATGTTAAATGTATACATATAACTATTGATGTAGAACACTGAAAATTCAAAATACTGTTTGCTGATTTCTCGGTACTTGGTATGGCAATTCTTGTTACAAGATGTGGATGAGTATATGATAGGGTTATAATAAGGTTACTCTGGATGAAAAGTCAAAATTGTCTTGGTGGAGCTGTGACAAAATTTGCTACTTCGAAAAGGAATTGCAAAGTTATTTTGGGTAATAATAACGCTAAAGGAATTAGCACAGCTACGTGTTAAACGTTTACTCAGGTTCCAAGAGTTTTTCAGGTGCATAACTATATGAATAAATCTTTCCTTCTGTAAATGAGATACAGTTGGTTCATCCTGCTCGATTGAGGTGTTTTTTTTTTTAAGAATCATGAAAGGTTTGAACGCAGATTGTAATCTTCAAAATACAAATGAGGTTTAAGATGAAATCAAGTGGCAAACTTGAAGAAATGTTTAGTTTCATATGTTATAATCAATATTTTAATTCATTTTAATTGTCCAATGTTATTAGTCCATAGTCGATAGTCCACAGTTAATAGTCCAATAATTCATATATAGTTTAATATATAATATTCGAATTAATTAATACGTATCGTGACCCGTGTACATGTCTCAGACTCGATCACAACTCAAAGTATATATATTATTTAGAATCAACCTCAACCCTGTATAGCTAACTCAAGCATTATTGCATATAGAGTGTCTATGGTTATTCCAAATAATATATATAGATGCGTCGATATGATATGTCAAAACCTTGTATACGTATCCCGATATTTAAAGTGCGTAAAAGAAATAACAGAAATTAAATGACGATAAATAAAATTGCGAGAATATAAATTGCGATAATTAAATTGCGATAAATAAAATGTAATCAGTTAGCTAGGAACAGTTAGCTAGGAACAGTTAGCGTGGATTCTTAACAAAATTTCTCATAGTTAATTTGTTTGTTTCTAACAAATTTTATTTTGTCCAACGTTTTCTTCATTATGCCACTTGTTGGATTCTGGTAAATCAAAATCCAAATATGAAATTGGATGAAAATGGTTACTCTGCGGTGAACGGATACGTATATCGGTGGTTGTAAGTAGGATAGTAATTCATTGTTGAATCAGATTCGAAGAATGTACAGTGTAACTTATTAATGTGAAATCTAAATATTCCTCGGGTATTACCTACCCGTTAAAATATTTTCACCGTTAACAGTTTGTACAAAAAAATTCTTAATTACAATCTTTATGAAAACATATATACATATATATTTTCTTCAGATGTGATATAGATTTAATGAGTTAATATGATATTAATCTCATTTGATTTATTGTTAGATCTAAAATACATAATCTCTAAAACATTAGAGATTATATAATCGTCATGTAGAACGAAGATAAATGATGTAGATCGATTCATGGAACGATGATTATGATCGAGGTACATAATGAGATGTTGAGACGTGTGATGTTGAAACTTGGGTTGTTGGTGGTACTGGTGTTGCCGGTGATGTTGCTGAAGTTGGTAAGTTTTGCACCATGTTTCCTAAATTGATTACTCGAGCGCGAAGCTCGTGATTTCTTCGATTACTCCGGGATGATTGTCGGTCGGAACAAGCGGATGAATATGGTTTAGAATGGTGAATAGAATATAATCGTGTCGAGCTACCCTGGAAATGAGGCTGAAAATGGTGTTTCGGATAGGTTCACTGGTAAGTGTTTCAGGTTCTTCACCAAGAGGTGAATTCGGTTGGTGAAAGGGATCGCCTTCTTCACGTCTCCATTGATTAAGTCGACTACGAATCCATCATGTGAATTGGGGATGGCTGATTGGTTGATTCATTATGGTAACGCTGCTTTCGGAGCTTAGGTGAACATCCGTGTCGGAATAGCTGTCGGGTTCCGAAGAACTTGAACTAGTGACGAGTTCCATTTCGTACGATTGAGTAAAGGATTTTTCGATATGAAATGATTTTTGAATATTGAATGATATTCTAACTACATAGAATATCTATATATATATAGTACTAAGGATTTCGTAGATTACGGAGGAATTTACGGAATATGCCAGGCAAAGTTTACAGTAACAATTACGCAAAAATATGAATTAGCAGATACGCTAAGATATGAATCTTGTCTATACACTATTTATGCAGTCAATGCAGTAAGATGTGTTTAGACTAAGAATGATAAGCAAGTGATTCCCTAAGAATGATAAGCAGGTAATTTTCGACACGAAATGATAAGCAAAACTTTTGACATGCAGACACGGTCGAAGTCCAGACTCACTAATGCATCCTAATGACTATCAGTTAGACACACTAATGCAGACCTGGTTCGCTAAGACCACCGCTCTGATACCACATGTAAAGACCCGTCCTAATCCATAAGAACGAATACAATAACATATAATTACATTGCGAGGTATTTGACCTCTATATGATACATTTTACAAACATTGCATTCGTTTTAAAGGACAAACTTTCATTACATCGAAAGTTGACAGGCATGCATACCCTTTCATAATATATCCAAACTATAAATGACTTAATAGTAAGCTTGATGAACTCGACGACTCGAATGCAACGTCTTTTGAAATATGTCATGAATGACTCCAAGTAATATCTCTAATATGAGCAAATGCACAGCGGAATATTTCTTTCATACCTGAGAATAAACATGCTTTCAAGTGTCAACCAAAAGGTTGGTGAGTTCATAAGTTTATCGTAAACAATAAAATTCATCATTTTAATAGACCACAAGATTTAAATACAGTACACCTATCTCGTGTACAAAACCATTTTCATAAATCTTAGTAACCGTACACATATCTCGTGTACAAAAATATCATACACATAACCTGTGTATAAAATCATTCTCTCGATACATAACATTCACTTTTCATTCATTGCTTGGCTTGGTAACCGACCTTAACATATAATGCGCATCAATAATATCCCCAAAAATAGAACATCTCATCTGTATAATATATAAACCTCGAAGTACTAAATACCACGCCTACTAGCTCTTCCGTCTAGTGAACATTCTGGGTGGGGGTATTAAACCCGGTAGCTACCTTTAGGATTCGCGTGAATTATGGCTATACCCGATTCTAATTCTTAGGTTACCAAGCAATAATAATCAGGGGAAATATTCATAACAATTAGTGGCAATTATCACGTCCAATTAATTCAACAATAATCAGCAGAACTTCTGTCTGCATAATAATTCATTCGAGGAATGTTTTGCTTGTGTCTATCTCGTCAAACAATTATAAAAGCATTTTATGTATTTGCAGTTCAAAATATATTTTAAAAGCATTTAATAAAGCAGTTGTAAAAACAGTGCATGTATTCTCAGTCCCAAAAATGTAAAGAGTAAAAGGGAGCAAATGAACTCACACTACAATATTTTGTAGTAAAAATATTAATACGACGGAACTGAACAATTTGCAGGGTTGGCCTCGGATTCACGAACCTATATCAAGTATATATATTAACATATAATAACAACTAGCAAGTTTATATATTAATAATTTACATATCGTATTGCTAAATGAGTTATATTTATCCTATATACTTTAAGTAGTTAAAATTTTATTTCTATAATACATTTATTAATATTAATATAGTAAATACTTATTAGAGTAGTTTAATAACATAATATTTATCATTTATCATAATATATTAAAAATAGAAATTTATTTCAAGGTTTATATATGATAAGAATATATTAATATATTTTATATATATAGCTTACTTAATGTCATTTTAATAATAAAAATCTAGTAATATGTAATATTAATATATTTATAATGTACTTTTGTAAAATAATATTTATTTGTAATAATAACAATAATAGTGATAATAATAATGATAATAATAATAATGATGATAATGATAAAAATAATAGTGATAATAAAAATGATACTTTTGAAAACGATAATTTTAATAGGAATGATAATAATAATAATATTAATAAAATTTGTAATAATAATATCAATAATAATGATATTGAAAACAATACTTTTGATAATAATATTTAATACCTAATAATAATAATAATAATAATCTTATTACTAATGATAATAATATTATTTAATGATAATATAGGAATGATAATAATCTTAGTGATAACAATAATAATAATAATAGTAATAATAATAATAATAATAATAATAATAATAATAATAATAATAATAATAATAATAATAATAATAATAATAATAATAATAATAGTGATAATAATAATAACAATAATAATAATAATAATAATAATAATATTATTATTATTATTAATAATAATATTAATAGTAATAATAATAAAAATAATAATAATAATGATAATGGAAATGAAAATAAAAGTGTATACCCTTTCGAAAAGTTTTTCTAAAAAGAATTTCCCATACGAGACTCGAACCCGGGACCTCTCGAATAATCCAACACTCCTAAACCACTCGTCCATTACTATTTTTCTGAAATAACCCTCACCTTTATATTTTTAACCCGTAATTTTCTTTATTCAAGCCAAAGCACAATCACTTGGCCCAACTGAGATACTTGTGACCCAACAAACAATAAATCTCGGCCCAATTAGCAAAATAAAAGACTTCAGCCCAACAACCATAAACATAACAGCCCAATACATGTTTTAAATAAAACAATCGGTGGATTTGTGGTGTGGGTACTGTAGTTCGACCGGAAACACAAACATCAAACGCATCATCATCTCTGTCGCATCATCATCACGATATCATCCCTCATCATCAAAATCATCTTCGTCACTTTCATCAATCATCATCATCATTCTTTTCATCATCACTTATCACGTTCATCACTATTTTCATGATACAATTTCATCATCACCATGTTCGTTTATCATGAATATTATCATTCTATATCGTTGTTTAAAAGAAATATAAACAAGAACACAGTGTGCAACAACAAATAGTATGATCAACACCAATTTACGCGGAACGCTAATTATACCGTATCATCATCTTCGAAAAGTAGCAACAGGTTTTGTGGTATGTGGGTTTCGTCTTGATCAGCAAAATAGAAGCAGATGTAGCAGGTACAAATTAGAAGCATAAACAGACACAAAACGAGTAGCAGGAAATTGAATAACAATAATTAACAAGATGGTGTTCGATGGATTAGGACGGGTGTGGCTGATTGTGAAAACAGAAACAGAATAAAGAGAAGCAAGCAGTGGTAGCAGTTTAACGGGGTGTTCGAAATTAGGGTTGTTCTTGGTGATGTTGTCATGGTGATTGTTTGGGTCTTCTTTGAGCAGCTCACGTATCATCAACATCTTCTTTTCTCATCTATCATCATCGATCTAAAAGAACTCATGCAGCAGTAGTTACGAAACAGAAACATCAGACTATAGTTTAATGGTGCATCGGTGGTTGGTTTAACTTCGACAGTCAAATAGAAAAGTTAGCAGTTGTAGCTGTAGTGAAGTATTGGTTATTTGTTGGTGGTTAGTCGATGGTGAGGTGTTGGTTAAGGTGGCCGCCGGTGAATGGTGGTGGCGAGTGGTGGAGATGGAGATAATGGTTGTTGGTGATCGAAGAAGAAGATTGATTGTGGTTCTTGATAATGAATCTTTTGAATGTATATAACGATACATATAATGATTTATATATAAGGTAATAATTATAATATTAATTAATTAATTAGATATTATTAAATAACAATACTAAGGATCACATGAATCACAGTAATTATTTAGCAGCCTTACTCTGCCGACACTCTCACACGGGTAGTATATTGTGGTCCATTGCTTAAATAGTTAATGTAATAAAGTGTTCCTAAAAATCCCAAATTTTTAGATTAGATATATTTAATTATTTCACTCATTAACTATTTGAAACCTGATCAAAAAGGTTCTATAATTATTTATTTTCTGTTCCAATTAATATTTACGGAGTACAAAAACTTAGGTTGAAAAGGTAAAAAAAATATTTATCAAAACTATTATCTTTTTAATCGAATTATGTACCAACTTTTATTTTAAAACTTCATATATATATATATATATATATATATATATATATATATATATATATATATATATATATATATATATTAGACCTATTTTCAAAATAATTAAATGTCAACCGAAAGTTACAGACATTTACAATTTAAGTTCAAAATTAATTATATTTAATATACACTATGTATATATATAAACAGTTTTAAATAACAAAATTTTACTACACAAATAAATATAGATTAAATAATTAAATTAAATATAAAAATATATACATACAAGTAATATACATATATTATATATAAAATAATAGTTTTTTTTATTACAATGTATTTTATTTTACATATTTATTTATAACAATAAATATATATAATAGTTTATTAATGTTCATGTTATTATATATATATATATATATATATATATATATATATATATATATATATATATATATCCACATATTTACAAGCAATGGTTCGTGAATCATCGGGAACAGTCGAAGGTCATATGAATATATGAAAATAGTTCAAAAAATTTTGAGACGCAACATAACGGTCTTTGCTTATCAGGTCAGAATTATGTAATCGTATCGTGAGTTTGGTTCAAAATTAGTCGAAATTTTCCGGGTCGCACACCAGCAGCACCAAACCGGCCAAAAAGAGGCCCGCCGGAAAAGACGAAAAACACCCGGAACCACCGCGCCACTACGATCTCGGAGACATCTGCCAAAAAACCCAGCACCACCATACTCAGAAAACCAGAGTGCCAACGAGGCACACGTCGACTGGTCATCGAGAGGAGCAGAACCAGAAAATCAGAACTCCGGCGAATACGCAAAAATTCCGGCGAATTTGCAAACCCATCGGAACCACGATCAAAGGCTAGATCCACGAAGAAGAAGCCTCTGTAGCACCGATGGTCGAGAGAACGTCGACCAGCCGGTTTACGGAAGCCACTCCGGCGAGATCTAGACACATCGAAAAAGAATCCGGCGAAAAAGCAAGAAAGGTGGTCACCGAAGAAGAAACAACCCAACGGACATCGAGGAACCCGACTACCTCTTAGAACCTACCACGATAACGGCGGCAAGAACAAAGATGCAACCCGAAAAACCTTGACGTCTGCCGAAAAAAAGAAAAAGAGATCCGAGCCACCGGCGAGATACTGGTGGCTGGAGAAGAACGAAAGAAGAGATTCACAAACCAGCGGTGAAGGAACACGACTGAGTAGGCTGAAGAAGAAAGCGGCGGTGAAGCAGGAATGAAGAAGAAGAAATTAATTCAAGATTAGATCGGAAAAAAGGATATTACTATATTAGAATAGTTTTATAAGGGTATAATTATGAAATGAATATTTGTGTGGAACCACGTTTTGAAACAGCAACTTCTATCTCACTTCTTGATTATCACATTTTCCAACCCTTGAAACATAAAAAATCAATTTTTTACTTTTATTTGCCATACACTAAAATTAAATTATTTGTGTTTTCAAAACGCAATAATTAAAAAATTCATCTACAATCGTGAATCCAAAAACCCCCTAAGCACATTTAGTCCCTTAATTAACATAATTAATGACAAATCAACAAATAAATCTTTATTAATCAAAGGATTAGTATCAGTGTGACAAGTTAGCGTAATGCACGAGATTTGTATATGTGTATAGTAGATAGATATATAGATAGATAGATAAGATAGATTTCTATGGAGTATATAAGTGAAAATTGTGTTTAATCCGAGAATAGTTAGAAAAACAATGGGCCGGCTCTTAAAAAACGAATATGCACTGTTATCTAAACCTAGCCCAGTTTCTGAGGTCCAATAAAATAATGGATACTTTGAAACCCGAAACTGTATCTGCCAATTCTAGTTGGGCCGGACATACTTTTAGTTCTTAATTTAATTCGATTATCTTACCATGTTTTATGTTAGTACATCTTTTGGTTTTGCTTATAAGATGACAAGTGAATTAAAAAAAAAAAAAAAAAAAAAAAAAAAAAACAAGTGAATGTAGCATTGTAGCAACGTAGGGTCCTTGACACTTCATCTAACATAACATGTAAGCAGTGGTGGAGCCGTTCTTTGAATAATGTTGGTACATGCCACTAGTCATTTTGACTCGGATTCGGTAGTGTAGTTTTTTCGTTCTTTTTTATTAGTGACACACGACCATTCATTTAATATACTAGCCCAAATTTAATTGCAGACTAAATTGGGGATTAAGACTTTAATAGATGAAAAATTGTGGATGTCATTATTGCTGTAAAATGTACCATAGACCTGCTATATTGTTCACGTGTTTCAAGTTTTATCATATAACAAGAAAAAGTGGGACGACGAGTTACTTGTCATCACCCGGAAATCACAAATCTTTACCAAGTGCCAGAGATTGGTTTGGAACTTTCTTGAAGCATCAAGCTTGGTGATATGACCGAAACGGACGGTTTTATTCGTGCGATGTCGTTAGGTCGCAAGACTTCAGAATCAGCTGATCAGAGTAGCGAACAGTTTTTTATTATCTATATTTGCGGGGCCTAAATTTACTTTTCTTTCTAATGGTAGAAGGTGTAAGTTAACCTAGGGTCGTGCTTTTGAACGGTTTAACGAATTGAAGATCAAGTGAATAATTGTCTTTGTTTAAATTACGTGAATATAGGATAGTAGTTTGTTTTAAGCTAATAGTCCTAAATGCAGAAAAGTAAAGAAAATGGAAGGATATTCGGAGTATGCAGATCAAGGAAATGTTGATCAAAATATTAGTTTGGGCTAGGGAAATGTAATTATGTTGATGTTAAAGCTATGATTGGAATGATATAGATCTGGTTGGATGAGCCAATTACACAAACCTACTTATCTCTAACCTCTCAGAGTTCTCGTCGAGTAGCGAAAAACATGTCACTTGGTTGTATAATTGAAAGGTATCTATACCTCGGAGGTTATCCTCAGTAAAGCACTAGGTTTATTAATGAGTTGAGTTCTAATCCTAACCCTCGTTACCAGTTCAGTTAACTGAATAACAACGTTTCATGTTGATTGAACACTGATCACAAACGGAAGGAGTCCGTCGGGTTAAGTTGACAAAACCTTAAATGAAAACTAACAACCATTTCATCATACTAATGAGATCATACCAAATCAAACATTATACAGCATTATAGTTGATATACTGAAAGTAAAGCAGACAGAAACATAGCAGATGCCTAAACAGTTAATATGACTTAATCCTAGGGCAACAATCAGACAAGAACATGCAATAGGTTTGGGTCACACACTCAAGGTACTAGCTTGATCTTATCAGCTCCTAAGAGGTCTGCTTGGAACAGTCAATAGGCATACTAGGTCATGTCTCAATTCCTAAGTTCTGTGTTCTAAAAGCGCATTAGATGCCTCTCGGGAACTCCGGCCATACCGAGTTCATAGAATCTTCAGATACAGTATAACCAGGGGTCTTAATCCTATGAAGTAGCTAAGTTCATATAGGTGGACAAGTCCTAATCACAACCTAGGTTGGTCAATCCTTAAGATGCTAGCATACAAATCTATCAGACTCACAAGTTCAGCATAACAATAGTAACCATACTAATTTAACATAACTACGCTAATCCAAACTTCTATCATGGCAACCTACAGATTAATTAAGCTAATATGGTAATATCGGAACGCATTATTAAAAATAAATGGTAACAAAACATGTTTAATACAAAAGACAAGCGTTTTGGATAAAAACATGAATAGGCTGAAGAAATCTGTCCGAGATTGCAGGGACTCGCCGGGATATCCTCCGAAAAATAAAAGCTAAGCTAGCTACTACTAAAAACTAACTAAAAAGCTTGAAAATATAAAGTGAATTCCAAATTGAGTGTGTTTTAAAATGGATGGAAGAAGCCCTTTAAATAGACTTGGATTTTGCCTGTAAACAGCTGGCAGGCCGTTTGGCAAGCCGTTTGGCTTGGTCAGCCATTTTTGATGCACGTTTGCTCGACCCGTGTGGCAAGCCATTTTTCATAGTGGCTGGCCGTTTGGCAGGCCATTTGCTGCCCTGGTCATCTTGTTTTCCTGGATCGTAACTTGACTTTCACCGTTTTCGCTCTAAATTCTTCGTTTTAGCTCCGTTTTACTTGATTCATTTTGCATTGCCTTCGTAATTACTTAATCTACGAATCAACTGACAAAGCGATTATTTTTGCGATAAAGTTTAGAACTTTATGGATTTCGGGCTTAATATAGGGGGTAAAAACGTGACGTTTTGGCCGATATCAAATACCTCACACTTAGCTTTGCTTGTCCTCAAGAAAAAAGCGAGAATATAAGGTTCTTTCTAATAGATTATTACTCGCCCACCCTTGGACCCTTTTATTATGCATTCATCAGAAGTTGTCACATCTTTCAAAAGTATTAGAGGAAGTTTCGAACTTCGATGATTTTGGTCGCTAGATTCCAATCACGTCCATAGTGAAAAAGGCGTACTTTCCGACTCTCAGATTTAGAGTATACATGACCAGGCTTTGATGTGGTAGCACGGGGTTACGAAATAGTGTATATTTTTAATACGGAATGCTACAAAATTTAACAAGTTTTAATTAAATATTTACAAAATGGATATACCAAAACCTTGCTACAACACAATAGGCAGTGTACCTAGTCGCGAAGTAGTATAGTTTTTAGTAAGTCCGGTTCGTTCCACAGGGAGACGGGCTTATGAAACACTTTATTTTTATATAACAATATATAAATATAAATATAAAAAGGGGGGTTTTACCGTTTAATGACCGGTTTGTCGATTTTAAAACTTTAGTCGCAGTTAAAACCTAATGTAAAATATAAAATAAATACAAGACTTAAATTAAAGCGTAAAGTAAATAACGATAATGAAATTGCGAATAATAAAAGTGCGATAAAATAAACTTGCGATAATTAAAAAGTACGATAATTAAAAGTGCGATTAAATAACAATAAATAAAAGTGCGATAATTAGAAGTGCAATTAAATATAAAATAAAGAAAATTAAATATGAAATAAAAGAATTATGCTTATTTAAACTTCCGTAATCATGATGTTTGACGTGTTGATTTTAGTTTTATGCCCATGGGTTAATTGTCCTTTGTCCTGGATTACTTAATATGTCCGTCTGGTTTTTGTCCATAACAGTCCATCAGTCATAAATATAAAGTGCGAGTGTCCTCGTCAAATTATTCTTATACCCGAAGTTAAATATTCCAACTAATTGGGGATTCGAATTGTAACAAGGTTTTAATACTTTGTTTAATGAATACACCAGGTTATCGACTGCGTGTAAACCAAGGTTTTACTACTTTGTTAACAATTACACCAATTACCCTTGAATGTAATTTCACCCCTGTTTTAATTATTCTAGTGGCTATTAATCCATTCCCGTGTCCGGTTAAATGAACGATTATTCGTACATATAAATACCCCGCCCATCGTGTCCGATCGAGTGTATATGGTAATTTATAGGGACGCCCAATTGTAAATCTTTATATTAACATTAACAAACTATCATTTAGTTAAACAAATATAAAGCCCATTAATAGCCCATAGTCTAATTTCCACAAGTGTCGTTCTTTTGTCCAAACCCCAATTATGGTACAAAGCCCAATTACCCAATTTTAGTATTTTAGCCCAACATCATGATTACTTCGGTTCAAATAAGCATAATAACAACTTAGTTACGAGACATTAATTTAAAAAGGAGAACATAGCTTACATTGATTATTTATCGCGTAGTGGTACACGGACAGAGCTCCGACTTTAAAAACTCGTAAAAATAACCTTTACATAACCCAAACTAATCTAATATAACACTAATCTATACTATATATACATATATATATTTATTTATATTATGGAGTATTATTATTATTATGTGTGTGGTGTTAAAAACGAACGAAAAACTGGCAATTTATAGAATGTGAGCTGATTCTGATCCTCATGCGACTCGCATGGGTTTATGCCTATTTGCCATGCGAGTCGCATGGCCACGCTGGACAGCTCACATATCTTTTGTCATCTTGTTCGTCGACATATTTATTAAATATATATAAAATATAAATAATTTTAATAATTATTTATATATTATATTATATTTATATGCATAGTAGACTAGATATTTTTGGTCCATTGCGTCGGGCGTTTCTTCTTGGCTCGGGTCCCGGTTCCGGATTTTCGAACGTCCTTGCGTACTATTTTATATCGTGTACTTTGCGTTCCGCGATTTGTACTCTTGTCATTTTTAGACGTTCTTCATCAATATTTTGAGCCTTTTTAATTGTATCTTGTATATTTGAGCATTTTGGACCTTTTTGTCTTCAATTCTTCGTTTTCGCCTTTTGTCTTCGCACTTATTTATTTAAACAATTACAATGAAAATATAATACAATTACATATGAAAACCTATTATTTAGGAGGGATATTGCTATGAAATATATGTTCCTTTTTAGCCTTATCAAATATCCCCACACTTGAGCGTTGCTTGTCCTCAAGCAATACAGAACTTGAAATAAAAACATACATGAATCACTTTTTTATTCATCACACTTTGTACATCAGTGATTTTGATAGAGCGGTATAAACAATGATAGTAATGATAGAACCATGGTTAAAGGTGGGTGTGTCATCCACAGTTGCCTTGGGTTTAGGTCAACGACACTTACAATCAAATAGCCGATTTACTTTCGGTTTCCAAAGCAAAGTGCACATTTGAAAGGCGGTTTACAGTCCCACATGACTATAAAAATGTAGATCCTTAAGGAAATTGGATCTTTATGAAAACATTTGATCTTTTGAAAATTCAAGCTAGATTTTACCCTAGACAAGTTTTCTGATTTAATCCATTCTTTGGTGTTGCAAAATATATTTGTGGATCAATATTTTGGCTTAAAACTTTTAGGTTCGTGTAATCCACTGCTATCCTGGTATCGGAAAGCACACATCCAGTTTACTTGTTCCGTATATTACCTTTCGGTAAACTACCGTCCGGTTGTAAAGGAAAGCGATGAACAAGAAACTGTTAAGGCAATGTCTAATGACATGCATTTGTTCATGGTCTAAAAATGTGTCGGATGCTAGAACTATCCTTGGTAGGAGCAATAGTAAAGATCATCCTATGATTTTTCGGTCTGGCACAAGGTCCTGTCTCTGACCATGCTATGCAACCACCGTTCTTACGGTTGACACCCGATTTGGTTCAGGTGACCTAATGAATTCCAGGTAAATTCCTAGGATTTTACGTTCAATGGTAATGAACGCATTGAAAATGGGTTTTCAGAAAACAAATCGGTTTGTAATTTTGATCAAAATATTTTCTCGTTCAAGCTCGAGTTTAGATATCATTGAATTCCATGAGTTTGAATTCTCAATCTTTAAGGTCAATCTCAAGGATTGAGTAATATCAGGCTTAAAAGCTGATTTTTAATCTTTAAGGAGAATATTCCTTTCTGGGGATCTGATTCATTAGTCTTATCAAGCTAATTTGCACGGTGCCTCCCATTGTACGAGATAAATCCTTCTCATGGTTAGGATAAATCTGACCACTTGGCGACCCTGTTTGATGCTGAGGTCCGTGGATTTCCAGCCGATTTTAGTGATGACTTTTCTAGATTTTTCGTCAACCTACAGCTGGTCTGGACGACAACTTCATGACCTAAATCAAGAAGCGCGTGTCTTTTTCGGAAGACTTTACTTCCTTCTAATGATGGAATTGATTCATCGTGTAGATCCATCTTTCATTACAGTAAATTGGGTAAAACAGTTAATTTAGTCCAAAACAAAAACACCTGCAATAACTTTACAGAAACATATGATAGATAGTTTTTAATAACTTGGTATATTCTCCCTACACTTAGTTTCTTTCTTTGCCTTGTTATTTTCCTTTATTCCATTTTAAATGAATTCAAGCGTTTTGGGTTGTTTCTCAATTTATGTCCTTTTCTAGGTAACGATAATTTCGGTATTAACACCTAGTTTTCATCGTTCATAAATATGTATAAACATGATTTTAAATTCATTTAGTTGAAATATTTTTTTTTTTTTTTTTTTAAATTTTCACAAAATTTGGCAAATAAACCAAGTGTAAACCCGAGAGAATTTATAACCCTTCCCCACACTTGAGATCATGCAATGCCCTCATTTGCATGAAATCAGACTCTAATTATAAATTCATGAGGGTGATTAGTGTAGAAAAGTGATTAAGAATACCTAGTTTGTACTTACAAAGCTCGACGAATGATAGATGGCGCGCCTCATCGTTCATTCCTTCTTGTATTATCACACATGTTTTTCTTCAAAAATGGTTGTTTTTCTGAACTGTTTGCTAATCTTTGAAAATGCATCTTTTACCCTAATTTATTATGCATGTTTATTAACGAGTTATGCACTAACCCGAACCCCTATTTTAACGTTAAGTGGGGTTAGACTTCCCCACACTTAGCTGACGACATGTGAAATCGGTGGAATAAGTTCCACGAATTAAAATAGTGAGCCAGTTATTTACATCTCGAGTGGTATATAATATATCAACGGTTTTAAAGTTTAGAACCACCCAATCGCCACTACTTAATTCTTTTTTAATTGTAGCTTTTAGTAAATGGATATGTCTCTTTTCTGGTTCTTGGTCAAATGGATCGATATACACCGTCATACTTATATCTATAGGGTGGTCAATTCCAAAAGTGTCCTTCCGTTTATTCTCGGGATTAAAGTTTTCACCTCTATTACCCAATTGGGTGAAATCCGAGGTGTCATTATCTATTACAGCTCGTAGTTCATCTTCAGTAGATGACTCGTCTATTGAGAATATTGGGTTGGAAAGTTGTGGGATGGTAAAGTTCGGTTTGGCCTCGGGGGTAAAATTTTCAACGTTATCGTTTTCCCAAGAGTACCAATTTGTCACCCTTTCTTCTTCTTCATCCTCCATTGATGGATTGATTATTTCGTCGGTAGAGGCTAATGTGTCGATATGTTGTGAATTTGGTAAGACTGAATAAAAAGTATCATCGGGATAGTTGGTGATTTCGGAGCTCCCGAATTCATCAAAATTCGATGATTTGAGATTTTCTTGCACACGACTCCTCAGATCAACAGGTGTGTAATCTGATAGAGTTTCAGCTTGCCGGTTTACAAACTCTCTCATTTGTTCCTTTTGAGCATCAAGTTCTTCGAGTTTGATTTTCATATTGTCTAAAGAATTTTCGGACACGTAATTTTCCTTGTCTTCTGGTTGTTGAGTTTGGATATATTCTTGGGAATAATCCCAGTTTGAATTGCGTTCTTCATAATCGTTCCATGCAGGTTCTGTGGGTGCGTAATTTTCCATAGGAACGTAATAGTAACATTCCCATGTTGAGTGATAATCTCCACAGATTTCACAACCAGTTATTGTTTCATCATTCGTGATCCAAGATTGACCGAACGAATTGTCATCAACACTCGTTTGAGAGTATTGATTTAATTGATTTTGGATATCAAAAAGGGTTTCCATAGCCTTGTTTTCAAAATTTTCCATTTTATTGCGATGGCCAAATTTTAGCTACAATGTGGTGCATTTACTAATTATCCTATTAGTTATAAAAATAGAAAAACTTATATAAGTTGTCCAATTAATAGACTTTTCTGCTTTTGCCCACGTTTCGAATAGCCAAAAGATGCAGCAGGGAGCCAGAACCCTTTAAATCGGAAGCTCACAACTCAGCCACTAACAAATCCAACTATTACTACGAAGCAGAAAATTGTCAACGTCCATTAATTTAACCACTTAAATAATTTTTCTTTCTGTTTGAGATATTAGATAAGAAATAGAGAAAATTTCTAAGTCCTAAAAACAAAAGCGTCGAGAAATAAGAAAGAAAAAGAATGCGCGTCGAAAAACGTCGAAAAATAAAAATAAGAAAATAGCGCGTCGTAACTTAAAAAAAAAAATTAAAAACTAAGAATTAAAAGTTGCGTCTAAAAATATTAAAGCTTAAAAGAAAAACTATATCACAAATGGTAATAACTTAAAAAGGTACTAAAATATAAAAACGGCGTCGCAAAATTCTAAAGCATCTAAATCTTAGTCTAAAGAAAAAGCACTTAAGGGATTTTACGGCAATGCCTAAAAATTCTAGAAATAAAAATGAAACTACGGCAAAAACTAGACTTAAAACTAAGCACGAATGATAAAAATACAAAAATTACGCTAAAAATAAATAAAAGATACAAAATATAAAAGTTAATAAAAAGTTTATAAAAATTATTAGTTTTATAAAAATATTATTTTTATATTTTATATTATAAAAGTATTAATTTTAAATAAAATAAAACTAATTATAAGTAATAATAACTAATTAAAAACTGAAATATAATAATAATAAATAGATTAGGGTTTATAATAATAATAATAATAAAATCCGTAATAAATGCGAAATTAGGGTAGAATGGTGGCCTGTCAGAAGACCTCATGCGACTCGCATGGGGTTCAGGCTAAGGGTCATGCGAGTCGCATGACCTCCAGAGCCGGTTCAAATGAGGGGGGTCAAATGACAGGTTCAGTTTGTATTATATTTATATTTATTTTATTTTCTGTTTTAAAAAATAAGATATTTATAAACATATAATTTAAATAAAAACTTAATTTTTAAAAACTAAAATAAAATAAAAATACTTAATAATTTTATAAATAATAAAAACTTAAAAATAGATTTTAATATATATATATTTTTTTTTCGGTTTTAATAGATTTTATATTATTTTTTTTTTTTTTAATTTTATATTGTTTTTCTAAAAATCATAAATAATGTTTTGCCGACTCCCCGGCAGCGGCGCCAAAAACTTGATGTGGTAGCACGGGGTTACGAAATAGTGTATATTTTTAATACGGAATGCTACAAAATTTAACAAGTTTTAATTAAATATTTACAAAATGGATATACCAAAACCTTGCTACAACACAATAGGCAGTGTACCTAGTCGCGAAGTAGTATAGTTTTTAGTAAGTCCGGTTCGTTCCACAGGGAGACGGGCTTATGAAACACTTTATTTTTATATAACAATATATAAATATAAATATAAAAAGGGGGGTTTTACCGTTTAATGACCGGTTTGTCGATTTTAAAACTTTAGTCGCAGTTAAAACCTAATGTAAAATATAAAATAAATACAAGACTTAAATTAAAGCGTAAAGTAAATAACGATAATGAAATTGCGAATAATAAAAGTGCGATAAAATAAACTTGCGATAATTAAAAAGTACGATAATTAAAAGTGCGATTAAATAACAATAAATAAAAGTGCGATAATTAAAAGTGCAATTAAATATAAAATAAAGAAAATTAAATATGAAATAAAAGAATTATGCTTATTTAAACTTCCGTAATCATGATGTTTGACGTGTTGATTTTAGTTTAATGCCCATGGGTTAATTGTCCTTTGTCCTGGATTACTTAATATGTCCGTCTGGTTTTTGTCCATAACAGTCCATCAGTCATAAATATAAAGTGCGAGTGTCCTCGTCAAATTATTCTTATACCCGAAGTTAAATATTCCAACTAATTGGGGATTCGAATTGTAACAAGGTTTTAATACTTTGTTTAATGAATACACCAGGTTATCGACTGCGTGTAAACCAAGGTTTTACTACTTTGTTAACAATTACACCAATTACCCTTGAATGTAATTTCACCCCTGTTTTAATTATTCTAGTGGCTATTAATCCATTCCCGTGTCCGGTTAAATGAACGATTATTCGTACATATAAATACCCCGCCCATCGTGTCCGATCGAGTGTATATGGTAATTTATAGGGACGCCCAATTGTAAATCTTTATATTAACATTAACAAACTATCATTTAGTTAAACAAATATAAAGCCCATTAATAGCCCATAGTCTAATTTCCACAAGTGTCGTTCTTTTGTCCAAACCCCAATTATGGTACAAAGCCCAATTACCCAATTTTAGTATTTTAGCCCAACATCATGATTACTTCGGTTCAAATAAGCATAATAACAACTTAGTTACGAGACATTAATTTAAAAAGGAGAACATAGCTTACATTGATTATTTATCGCGTAGTGGTACACGGACAGAGCTCCGACTTTAAAAACTCGTAAAAATAACCTTTACATAACCCAAACTAATCTAATATAACACTAATCTATACTATATATACATATATATATTTATTTATATTATGGAGTATTATTATTATTATGTGTGTGGTGTTAAAAACGAACGAAAAACTGGCAATTTATAGAATGTGAGCTGATTCTGATCCTCATGCGACTCGCATGGGTTTATGCCTATTTGCCATGCGAGTCGCATGGCCACGCTGGACAGCTCACATATCTTTTGTCATCTTGTTCGTCGACATATTTATTAAATATATATAAAATATAAATAATTTTAATAATTATTTATATATTATATTATATTTATATGCATAGTAGACTAGATATTTTTGGTCCATTGCGTCGGGCGTTTCTTCTTGGCTCGGGTCCCGGTTCCGGATTTTCGAACGTCCTTGCGTACTATTTTATATCGTGTACTTTGCGTTCCGCGATTTGTACTCTTGTCATTTTTAGACGTTCTTCATCAATATTTTGAGCCTTTTTAATTGTATCTTGTATATTTGAGCATTTTGGACCTTTTTGTCTTCAATTCTTCGTTTTCGCCTTTTGTCTTCGCACTTATTTATTTAAACAATTACAATGAAAATATAATACAATTACATATGAAAACCTATTATTTAGGAGGGATATTGCTATGAAATATATGTTCCTTTTTAGCCTTATCAGGCTTCTCACTAGCGAATCATTCATATCACTCAAGTGTTTACTGTGCCCTAATCTAGTTGTATTGTCGCTCAGAAGCCATTCGTGTAATAGTTCTCATCATAGGCTTGGTAAAGCATCGATATCTCTACCGGTTAAGTAAGGACGGCACTGATCTTCTTCCTAGGCATTCTTTCAAGAGGCAGACGGGTTGTAGGGTTGGTTGAGAAATTTTTTGAAAGGTGTCCATATCTTTTGATTTTTAAAGAGAATTGATAGATTTTGATTATTCAGAGTATCCATTTTGGATAGAAAACGGCTTGAATTCCGTAAAAAGTTTCTTCGAAAGATGCGGATTTCGCTAAGACTTTTGTCTAGAATTTTTTTCCTTGGCTCTTTCGGTAGTCCTTCTTTGGGCAACTTCTCGGGTTTTCTTGCCTTTATTTAGAGACTTTGCTCTTTCATAATCATTTTTTTTTGGCATACCCTTTCGTCATAACTTTTGTCCTTTATGCCTGGTGCCCAGAGAGGAAGTGATAATTCACCAAAAATAGGTCTTTAACCTATCAAAAACAATCAGGGTTCGGAATAACAAGTGCTTTTGAAGCGAATTTGATCGATCTATCTCTTTATCAATCTCTGGATCTTTTTAAAAGGAGGAAAAGGAATGAAGGTGAATGAGTAGTGTAATTTGGGAGTGAATTTGGGGTGAGTATTTTCTGGTTCATCAACTCTTTGTGTGAGTTGGTCGGTTTTAAATGCTTGGAGTGAAAATGGAAACGGATGGTTTTTGTCATCTCTATTCAGAATTATTTTGGAAGGAGTATCGCACCTGCACCATGTATGGTGCTCACTAACCATTGGCCTCGAAACATATGTCAAAACCAATTTCTAAATTGAACCGTACACTGGCACGCTCATCAATTGAATTGACAAAGTACTGTAGATTTGATAGTTCATACAAATACTTTGCGTCCAAGAGTCCTCACTTTTTGGGAGTAGGTGTCGTGCTTGATCATGCGTAGCATTTTACATATTTTTTTGAAAGAAATCTTTTGATATGAGTCATGAGTTTTAGCTTAATCGTTCCATTCTAATTGTAACGACCAAACTTCGTTTTACCAAAAACACGCCCTAAAAAAAAAAATCTGGGACAGTACATCTGGACGGCGTCCAGCTCTGAAGGACTGGACGGCGTCCAAACCCTTGGGACGACGTCCAAATGAACTAAAAGTTCCTGATCAGTTTTTCAAATTCACACGAGCGGAAAACCCGCTTCCCGACACTTTTAAACAAAACAACTTTCACAACACATCATATTAAGTAAAACTAAGAGGTTTCCACAATGAAAATAAGTTTTACAACACCGGGCCCACAATGACCCGTTGTACAAATAATATAGCGATTTCGACCTATTTATATCTTTAGACGGATTAGGACTCTACAACCCAACCCGATACCAAGAGCATAATCCCGAGGACTACCAAACCCCCAATACGCATTAACATATCCAAAAGCTACCCCATCGAGCCCAAGCGCTCCTAAGCATCTAGTCTAACAACTAGTTAGCTTCAAAACACGATACCTGTAAAAAGGTAAACAACGAGAGGGGTAAGCATAAAGCTTAGTGAATGCAATAATTATACACATACATATATAACCTACTTACTTGCAATCACTTACACAATTACCGCATAAACGCTAGCAATATAATAGCATACCATCGCAAAGTATAACGCTACATGTCCAATACGCAAGCTAGCACAAACAATAGCATATAACTCGAAGAATATAATATGCTACACTACAACACATAACCATGGTTAACCATTCTCGCGTCATGGTGCTACCGGCTCTTTGGTTCACACCATACTGATGTTATGCGAGGTGTATATAAAATAGCTTTATATTTTACAAGGAAATACTATTAAATACGATACAATTTTACACAAGATATTTATTTATTTATAGAATGGATATACTTAAACCTTGCTACAACACTTATAGGCAGTGTACCTAATCGTACAGTAGTGTAGTTTTTAGTAAGTCCGGTTCGTTCCACAGGGAATCTTTTTCACAAAGCTTAACGCTATATTAGTTTAAATTTATAAAAATACAAATATATATATAAGTAATATTATTATTATAAAGGGGGGTTTTTACCGTTTAATGACCGGTTTGTCGATTTTAAAACTTTAGTCGCAGTTAAAACCAAATGTAAAATATTAAAAAGACTTTAATTTAAAGCATAAAGTAAATAACGATAATGAAATTGCGAATAATAAAAGTGCGATAAAATAAACTTGTGATAATTAAAAAGTACGATAATTAAAAGTGCAATTAAATACAATAACAATAAATAAAAATGCGATAATTAGAAGTGCAATTAAATATAAAATAAAGGAAATTAAATATGAAATAAAATAATTATGCTTATTTAAACTTCCGTAATCATGATGTTTGACGTGTTGATTTTAGTTTTATGCCCATGGGTTAATTGTCCTTTGTCCTGGATTATTTAATATGTCCGTCTGGTTTTTGTCCATAACAGTCCATCAGTCATAAATATAAAGTGCGAGTGTCCTCGTCAAATTATTCTTATACCCGAAGTTAAATATTCCAACTAATTGGGGACTTAAACTGTAACAAGATTTTAATACTTTGTTTAATAATTACACCAGGATGTCGACCGAGTGTAACCCAAGGTTTTAATATTTTGTTATCAATTATACCAAGTGTCCTTGTACATAATTTCACCCCTATTTTAATTATTCTAGTGGCTATTAATCCATTCCCGTGTCCGGTTAAATGAACGATTATTCGTACATATAAATACCCCGCCCATCGTGTCCGATCGAGTGTATGTGGTAATTTATAGGGACGCCCAATTGTAAATCTTTATATTAACATTAACAAACTATCATTTAGTTAAACAAATATAACGTCCATTAATAGCCCATAGTCTAATTTCCACAAGTGTCGTTCTTTTGTCCAAACCCCAATTATGGTACAAAGCCCAATTACCCAATTTTAGTAATTAGCCCAACATCATGATTACTTCGGATTAAATAAGCATAATAATAACTTAGCTACGAGACATTAATGTAAAAAGGTTGAACATAACTTACAATGATTAAAAATAGCGTAGCGTTACACGGACAGAATTTCGACTTACACCATTACAACATTCGCTAACATACCCTTATTATTAGGATTAAAATTAAAATTAAAATATAAATTATAAATATAAATATTATGTATATAGATAGAGAGATTGATATTATTATCGTTTTTTGCGATCAAACTGCGTTTGCTTTTATAGGGAATTGAGTCCAGGTGAGCTCCGCGACTCGCGCCCTTTTTGCTCTTCAAACTCCGCGAGTCACGGAGTTTGTAATTACAGCTCACTCCATTTTGGCTCTTTGTTTACCGACGGTTTATTATATAAATATAATATATATATAATTTATATAATTAATTATATATTATATTATATTTATATACATAGTTAACTTGTAATTTTTAGCCCGTTGCGTCGAGCATTGAGAGTTGACTCTGATCCCTGTTCCGGATTTTCGAACGTCCTTGCGTACAATTTAATATCTTGTACTTTGCGTTTTGAATCTTGTACTCTTGTAATTTCGAGACGTTTCTTATCAATAATTGGAACCTCTTTGATTGTATTTTATACTTTTGAGCTTTTTGGTCATTTGCGTCTTCAATTCGTCGAATCTGTCTTTTGTCTTCACCTTTTAATATTTAAACGAATATCACTTGTAAATAGAACATTTGCAACTAAAAACTTGTCTTTCTTGGGGAATAATGCTATGAAATATATGTTCGTTTTTAGCATTATCAAATATTCCCACACTTGAGCGTTGCTTGTCCTCAAGCAATATAGTCTTGAAATACTAGAATCACTTCTTTATTCTTCACACTTTGTACATCAGTGATTTCTATACGGCGGTATAAACAATGGTAGTAACGATATGGTTTACAGTCCCACATGACTATAAAAATTTAGATCCATTAAGGAAATTGGATCTTTATGAAAACATTTGATCTTTTGAAAATTAAATCTAGTTTTTACCCTAGATAAGTTTTCCGGAATAACCCTTCACCGGTGTTTGCAAATTATTTTTGTGGGTTTGGTGGGTTTCAGATTTGAAAATTTTAGCTAAAAACTTGCGGTTTTGTGTCACCCACTTGCTAACCTTGTATTAGGAAAGCAACACGTCCAGTTTACTTGTCCCGTATATTACCTTTCGGTAAACTACCGTCCGGTTATAAAGGAAAGCGTTGAACAAGCAACTGTTAAGGCAATGTCCCCTGACATGCTTTTAATTATGGTCTATAACGTGTCGGACACAATTACTATCCTTTGTAGGAGCAATAGTAAAGCTCACCCTTATGATTTTTCGGTCTGGCACAAGGTCCTGTCTTTGACCATGCTATGCAACTACCGTTCTTATGGTTGACACCCGATTTGGTTCAGGTGACCTAATGAATTCCAGGTGAATTCCTAGGATTTTACGTTCAATGGTAATGAACGCCTTGAAAATGGGTTTTCAGAAAACAAATCGGTTTATAATTTTGATCAAAATATTTTCTCGTTCAAGCTCGAGTTTAGATATCATTGAATTCCATGAGTTTGAATTCTCAATCTTTCCAATCTCTAGGATTGAGTAATATCAGGCTTAAAAGCTGATTTTTAATCTTTAAGGAGATTATCCTTTCTGGGGATCTGATTTATTAGTCTTATCAAGCTAATTTGCACGGTGCCCTCCCATTGTACGAGATAAATCCTTCTCATGGTTAGGATAAATCTGACCACTTGGTTACCCTGTTTTATGCTGAGGTCCGTGAATTTCCTGCTGATTTTAGTGATGACTTTTCTAGATTTTTCGTCAACCTACAGCTAGTCTGGACGACAACTTCCTGACCTAAATCAAGAAGCGCGTTTCTTTTTCGGAAGACTTTACTTCCTTTTAATGATGGAATTGATTCATCGTGTAGATCCATCTCTTCTTTTCTTTCATCGGGTAAAACAGTTTAGTTTAGTCCAAAGCAAAAGTATTTTCAGTTATTTGTTACAGAAATATGTGACATATGTTTAAGATAACTTGGTAATTTTTCCCACACTTGGCTTTTATTTTCCTTTTTATTGTCCTCTATTCCATTTTAAATGAATTCTAACATTTTGGTTTGTTTCTCAATTTATGTCCTTTCCGAGGTAACAATAATTTCGGCGTTGACACCTAGTTTTATCGTTCATAAATATGTATAAATATGATTTTGAGTTCATTTAATTGGAAATTTTGAAAATTTTACTAGAAGTGGGTAGTCAGTATATAAGACTAGGGCTGTTCTTTATTATCAGAGAGCACTAGATTCTAATACAACTACTGCGTTTACTAGCATTTTTAATGGTAACCAAGTGTTTAAGATCAAAAAATTTTAAAATTCGAAAGAATTTAACCCCTTCCCACACTTAAGATCTTGCAATGCCCTCATTTGCAAGAAATCAGTAACAATTTAAATTATTGAGGGTGATTAGCGTAGAAATGATTAAATTTTACCAAAGTTTCCAAACATATTGGCGTTTGTTTTCTGAATGATAAATGGTGCACATCATTTGTTCATTCCGTCTCGTTGTTATTTCACATATATTTTTCATCTTGTCGTCAAAATTAGTTGCTTTTGCTGAACTTAATACCAGTCTTTGAAAATGCGTTGTTTTACTCTGTTATGTACATAAGATAAACTGCAAACATATATACATATTTTTGAAGTTTGGTATATTACCCCACATTCAAAAATTATTAAAATCTAATAATAAAATTTAGAAAATTATAAAAACTAATACAAATCCAACATAAGTATTAAATGTATCAGCATTACAAATTATAAAATAAATAAAACTAAGTAGACTAGGAATGATACTGATACCAGTAGGGGTTCCATGCATAACCATAGGTGCTATAAAATGCTTCGGCTGGGTTATACGTAGGATACGGTGGTTGGATCTCTATAGACCAGGGAGGGAATATGGGCGATGGAGTAGGAATATAGTTTCTACCTATATGTTGGCAATAAGCTATGATTTGGTTTTGATGAACTTGCCAATCTTTAAATGCTCTATGTCTAGCATTTTCATATTTTTGTGAAGCTATAAACCTTTGCATTTCTGCCATTTCATTTCTCCCTCCTACATTACCTTGCTGTTGGTTTCTTTCAACATGTGGATGTCTACCATTATATCGTGCTGTGGCGTTATTTCACCTCTTCAAAACTTTCGCACCATGGTATAAATTTAAACCTATTGTATCTCGGGGTTCTGGTTCTTCGATTAGTAATCCCCCCCGACTTATATCCACACCGAGATATTCAGCAATCAAAATAATAAAAATACCACCTCCTATTATGCTATGCGGTCTCATCCCCCTAACCATAGCTGATAAATAATAACCCACACAATAAGGTATACTTACAGCGCTTTGTGGGTCTCGAATACACATGTGGTAAAACAAATCCTGTTCATTTACCTTTTCCTTGTTCTTACCTCGTTGTGTAATCGAATTGGCTAAAAACCTATGAATTACTCTTAATTCAGCTCTATCTATATCCAAATAAGAGTAATTTCCCCCTTTAAATCGGTGATGGCTAGTCATTTGACTCCATACACCATGCGTATCAAAATTTTCATCTATCTTTCTACCATTTAGTATCAACCCTCTACAATCGGCAGATGCTAACTCCTCAGGCATATATATACGTAAAGCCTGAGCCATGTCTAGTAAAGACATGTGGCGCATCGAACCTCATAACAAAAATCTAATAAAAGATCGATCGGTTAAACTAGCTACCCGATCATTTAATTCTATGCTACACAACAATTCTTCACACCATACTTTATATACAGGTCTACGCATGGTGAATAAACGTACCCAGTCGTTAAAAGTAGAATTACCATACCTCTGTGCAAGTAATTTCCTAATTGGCCCGGCCAATTCTACAGCTTCTAATGGTCCCCATTCTATGACCCTAGGTACCTCAACAGCTTTAGAATGAAGAGTATGCAAACCCCTTTGGTATTTTGGATAATCTATCCAAAGTCTGTCAAATCTCAGGTTCAGGTGCAAATCTTCCAAGTGCATATCAGAAAATGTCATGACTGGATGAGGTATTTCTTGTTTGTAGTAGTTATCCACCTCCTGTTGTTCCGCATTCTCAGCAGGAGCATTGCGAGCTTGGGATGAAGATTCACCCCTTTCAGTCTGCAAAACACATCAAACACAATTTTTGTGCATCCAAATATGCATTAGTGTCAGCAAAATCATCAATCAAAATAATTACAATGACATTATCAATTTATATCAAACTTAAGCTCATTTTCATATTTTCATCAAATCTACACTTTTTCAAATAAGCATATACGAAAATGTTCGCCAAGTTCATAAGCATTCAACTCAAATAACATGTCAAAATAATCATTACTAGCAATTAAACAAGTTTCAAATGGCATTATCTCTCAAAAATCAAGTTTATGAATTTTAGACTTGAAAAAGTCCACTTTAATTCTCAAAATCATGTTTAGGCTCAAAGTTTGGATCATTTTACTTACCTAAACATGTTACACTACTTAATTTAGCAACAATTCATGACAAAAATCGGCCATAACCTGTTTATATCAAAAAGCCCCAAATTTGCTCAAGAACACAAACCCTAGATTATTCAAAATTTGAAGTTTAAGGCTTCTAATCATGTTAAATAGCATCAATCTAGGTTATACAAGCATAATACATAAACAATTTAAGCATAATTACACTAAAAAGCATCAAAATCAAATTGGGGAAAAAATTGCTCAAGAACACTAATTTTCGGATTAAATGGTGTTTAGGTGTAGAAATTTACCGTTTTTCTTGAGTAATTCCTTGATAGCATCCTTCTTAACATGATTTTAGTAAAAGATTTGATGATTAACGGTGAAAAATTGTGAATTTGGGAGGTATTTTTCGGGTTTTATCGCAGTATTTGTGGTGTGTTGATGTTCAACTGATCAGTTTTTTTGCGTTTTATTTTTTTCTGTATTTTGGTCCCTCCGCGAGTCGCGGTGTTTGACCCTTCAAACTCCGCGAGTCGCGGAGTTTGTATTATTTTTTTTTTTAAATATATCTTATATTAATTAAAACAATTAAGTAATTAATTTTAAAATTTTGTTTCCCTTGTTATTTAGGATTGTGACAACCCGGAAATTTCCAACCAAATTTAAACTTTAATCTTTATATGTTTCCGACATGATAAGCAATATTTGTTAAGTTAAATTTCAAGAATTTTAAACTATGTTCATACATTCATTCAACCTCGACCAAGTTCCAACGATTCACGAACCATTAAACGAATATGATTATATATGTATATGTGTATATATATTATAACTTGAAACGTAAACAAAATATTAGATTAAATACTTTATATGATTGTATCTGTTTCAAAATGTTTATCAATGGAATTAGAAGATAAGATCAAATGATTGAATTATCAGATATATTGAATTATGATTACAAGTCTCTGTTGAAAGGCCCACGTTGATTTGAGAAATCTTTCCATTTTAACAATATTCGGAAAATGGTAAAGTGATTTATAAATAAGAACAAATTGTCAATCATTGAGAACTAGACAAAGGATAGTGGAAGATTGAATCTCATAAAGACTCGATTGATCTATTTAGTTTCAAACGTACAAAAACGTTTTCAGTTTAAAAAGAACTTTATTATTAAAACGTATATAACTTTTATAAATATCTAGAACCACTTTTGACAACTCATTACTTAACTAGTATGATAAAGATAACGATATTTATATTTTATTTTATTAAATATATATAACGATTTAAATTAATATTATATATATTTATACGCGTATTATACGTACATAGTTTTATATTTTTACTATACTTAAACTTTACCTTTACTTTATTTTTTACTTTACTTTAGCTTTAATAATTCACTTTAATAATTCATACTTTAATAATTCACTTTAATAATTCATACTTTAATAATTCACTTTAATAATTCATACTTTAATAATTCACTTTAATAATTCATACTTTAATAATTCACTTTAATAACTCATACTTTAATAATTTACTTTAATAATTCAAAAATCTATTATAAATAGAATTCAATAGGTTTCATTATTTCATAGAAACTTGAAAATATTTTTCTCTAAACTCTCTCAATCGATTTACATATATATATTTACTCCGTATTATTTCAAGATATTATTAGTATACATAAAATATTACGACGGAGTGCTGTCCGAGTGGTTTCGAAATTTTTTTCCGAGTAGGATAGGATTAAGGAAATTATGGGTTATAGCTATGGAGGTGATTGAGTATGGTTCATGGGTATGCTCGTGAGGTCAATATAGTGTTTATCATTTCCGTTGCGTCTACGTACCTTTCCTGCAATATTGAATCTCAATATTGATACGTGAGTACTCATAATTTAACTTTTACATACTAATAGTGTATCCCTGACTAGTGCTCGAGTATTTAAGATTATGCATGCTTGTACTTTTGATATTGCCCTTAGACAGGTTAGGTTGAATCTTGAATTAGTTACACTTGCGGTTGAGATAAGGTAAAAGATATGCATGTCCTTGGAAAGCTAGCGAAAAATTAAGAACTTTTCCTTTAGATATCGAATGATTTCGATGAACTGATTAGAAGTTATAATCAATTGAATTTTCGATATTTTTATTAAAAATGATTATTATTATCGTCGTTTTTATCGTCGTTCTAGTTTTATCTTATTATTATGATTATTATTATCTTTATCAATAAAAGGGATTTATCATTAAAAATTGTTATTTTTTTTA
This sequence comes from Rutidosis leptorrhynchoides, assembly GCF_046630445.1. Classification (NCBI taxonomy): domain Eukaryota; kingdom Viridiplantae; phylum Streptophyta; class Magnoliopsida; order Asterales; family Asteraceae; genus Rutidosis; species Rutidosis leptorrhynchoides. The sequence goes on along the minus strand of NC_092335.1, from coordinate 159,117,197 downwards.
TTATTACTATCGTTATTATCGTTAAAGTTATAATTAGTATTATTATTATTATCCAATTATTATTATTATTAGTATTATTATTATTATCATTATTAATATATATATCATTATTTAAAAATGGTTATTGTTATTATTATTATTATTATTATTATTATTATTATTATTATTATTATTACTATATTATCATTAAGATAATTATTAGTATTATCGTTAATAATGTTATAGTAACTATCATTATTAATATTAGTGTAATTAAAATAAATATTTATAACACCTAATTATTTTGATTACTATTATTATCATTATTATGAACACGATATAAAAGACGATTAAAAGCTATTAAACGAAACGATTAGGAAATAATGAGTAAGAGTATCATGATGAAATTAAAATATTATAAGATATTGATTTAGATAAAATTATCGTTCTTATTATTTTTATCATTACTATTATTATTATTAAAAGTATCGTTAGTATTAAAACTATCATTTTAATAAAAATTATCATTTTAATAGAAATGTCATTGTTACTATAAAATATCATTATTATTATTATTTTAAATAGAATTATTATTTTAAAGATAATATTAAAAATTATCGTAAATATTAAATTTATCATAATTAGAATTATCGTTTTATCATAATGTCATCTTAGTAATTATAAATATTGATATTTTTATAATAATAATTATTATTACAAAATAATACAACTTTTACTTACTATCATTATAGATATTATTTTATCAAATAAATATGTGATACAAACATATTTTATTACGTGTAATAACTTACTTTAATAATACCTATCATATTATCTTTATGATATTAAATGAACCCTATAAATTTTATTACTTAATATATATAAAAGTATATTTTATTATATAAATTTAATATCAAATTTTATTTATTAATAAATGAATTATATTATTTACTCTAATAAATCTTTTAAAAATATTTAAAAATATAAAACGACGATATTTAAACTATATATTAATCATGTATAGATTTTTGGAAATTATTTTGAGTCAAATTTACTTTTGTTGACTTTTGCATATTAGTCTCGAACATTAGGATTGTGGTACACTATGACTTGACCTAATTTGTTAGAAAAATATTGACCAACACATAAATATATATAATTAATTTAGGTTCGTGAATCCGAGGCCAACCTTGCACTTGTTCAATGAAGTTATATGTATTTTTACTACGAAATACAGTATGGTGAGTTTCATTTGCTCCCTTTTTACTCATTACATTTTTGGGCTGAGAATACATGCAAATACTTTATTAACTGTTTTACAATATTTATATGCATGAGTTTCATTTGATCCCTTTTACTCTTTACGTTTTTGGGCTGAGAATACATGCAAATACTTTATTAACTGTTTTATAATATTTACATGCGTGAGTTTCATTTGCCTTTTTACCCTTTATATTTTTGGGACTGAGAATACATGCGCTTTTATAAATGTTTGACGAAATAGACACAAGTAATTGAAACTACATTCTATGGTTGAATTATCGAAATCGAATATGCCCCTTTTTATTAAAGTCTGGTAATCTAAGAATTAGGGAACATACACCCTAATTGATGCGAATCCTAAAGATAGATCTATTGGGCCTAACAAACCCCATCCAAAGTACCGGATGCTTTAGTACTTCGAAATTTATATCATGTCCGAAGGAGGATCCCGGAATGATAGGGGATATTCTTATATGTATCTAGTTAATGTTGGTTACCAGGTGTTCACCATATGAATGATTATTTTTGTCTCTATGCATGGGACGTATATTTATGAGAACTGGAAATGAAATTCTTGTGGTCTATTAAAATGATGGAAATAAATGATTATGATAAACTAATGAACTCACCAACCTTTTGGTTGACACTTTAAAGCATGTTTATTCTCAGGTGTTAAAGAAATCTTCCGCTGTGCATTTGCTCATTTTAAAGATATTACTTGGAGTCTTTCATAGCATATTTTGAAGAACGTTGCATTCGAGTCATTGAGTTCATCAAAGATTATTATTAAATCAATTTATAGTTGGATAGTGGATATTATGAAATGGTATGCAAGCCTGTCAATTTTCGATGTAAAGAAAGTTTGTCTTTTAAAAACGAATGCAATGTTTATAAAATGTATCATATAGAGGTCAAATACCTCGCAATGTAATCAACTATTGTGAATCGTTTATAGTGTATATGAACAGGTCCTTTCAGTTGGTATCAGAGCGGTGGTCTTAGCGAACCAGGTCTGCATTAGTGTGTCTAACTGATAAGTCGATAGGATGCATTAGTGAGTCTGGACTTCGACCGTGTCTGCATGTCAAAAGTTTTGCTTATCATTTTGTATCGAAAATTAACTACTTATCATCCTCAGGAAATTACCTGCTTATCATTTTTAGTCTAAGACACGTCTTGCTGCATTGATTGCATGAATAGTGTATAGACAAAAATTCATATCTTAGCATATCTGCTAAATCATATCTTATCGTATCTGTTACTTTAAACTTTGCCTGACATATCCCGCAAAGTCCTCCGTTATCTACGAAATCTTTCGATCTATATATATATATATATATATATATATATATATATATATATATATATATATATATATATATATATATATATATATATATATATATATTCTATGTAATTAGAATACCATCCGTTAGCCAAAATCATTTCATATATATATATATATATATATATATATATATATATATATATATATATATATATATATATATATATATATATATATATATTCTATGTAATTAGAATACCATCCGTTAGCCAAAATCATTTCATATCGAAAAAAAAATCCTTTATCCAATCGTACGAAATGGAATTCGTCATCAGTTCAAGTCACTCAGATTCAGAAATGGAATCCCATTCAAGCTCCGAAAGCAGTGTGACCGGAATAGATCAACCAATCAGTCATCACCTATTCTGGATGAATTGGGGATGGGTTCGTAGCCTCCTCAATCATTGGAGACAAGAAGAAGGTGATCCCTTCCATCCACCACATTGCCCTCTTGACGAAGAACCTGAAGCACTTACCGGCGAACCTGTCCGAAACACTATTTTTTCGCTCATTTCCAGAGTATCTCGTCACGATTATATATTACATCAAATTTTAGATTTTATTTATCCGCTCGTCCGAACCGACAATCACGCCGGTGTAATAGAAGAAGTCAACGAGCTTCGCGCTCGGGTAGTGGCTTTGGAGAATATGGTGCAGAGATTACAAATACCAGCAGCAGCATCAGCAGCATAACCAGTACCACCATCATTAACGCCAACAGTACCATTACCACCTCCAACCACAACCGCGTCGTAAACCTCAACTTCACAATCTGTCCCACGAGCATCAACGTCATACGCACCATAGATACCAAGGAGTACCAACAACAATAACTGACGAAGTATTAATTCATAACTTTATTGGAGAAACATTCCGCAGCGATTATGTAATCTCTAAAGTCTTAGAGATTATCTAATCTAGCCCTAACCATAAATCAGTTAAGCAAACCAAAATGATAGAAGGAAGAGTAGAAACCCTGACAAAAATGGTGTGTGATTAACAAGCTAAACTTACTTTACCAACAGTATCAACAGTACCGTCAGCGTTACCAGCATCGTCAGTACAGTCAACATCCGAATCAACAACACAGATAACATCACAAACTCCATCAGTTCAAGAATCACTGTGGATATCATTACGAATCAATAACGTGTATATTGTATCAACGAGTTATGAAGAATTAACTCATTCCCTCTGAAGAAATTATATGTATATTATATATATATATATATATATATATATATATTGAAATAAATCTTTCCGTGCTAAGCTATTGTGTGTGAATCTTAACTACTCGGGTAATTCATATTACAAATATGCAATAATGTACGTCCTTCGGCCGCAACTTAACCAGCGTTAACTACAATCTTTGTCGCAATACAACAAATTCCAATTCATAATAAATCAAGTATATATTTGATTTTACACTTTCATCATCGATGTACCCGAAACTTTTCAGATAACATCATTCGTACTTTGCGAAATTCACAAGAATTCCACGAACCGAACATCATACATCAACAAATAACGAAGTATTGATTCATAATTTCAATGTCATTAAAGAAATACTGCGTAAAAGTTATGTACTTTTTAAAGCCTTTAGGGATTATTCAATTCTAGTTTCAACCGTAAATCAAATGAGTTTAATTTAACATTAACTCATTAAATCTATGTTACATCTGAAGAAAATATACATATATATATTTTCATAAAGACTGTAATAAAATTCTGTTGTACAAAATATTAATTGTGAAATTATTTTTTTTAACGGGTAGGTAATACCCGAGAGATATATAAATTCACAATTAATATGTTACATTCTTCGAATCTGATTCAGCAAATCATCCATTATACTCCCTACTTTCACAACAATATACATTCTTTTATAGAAATCAAAACAACCATACTCATTCAAAATTTAATTACATGTCTGATTTTGAAATCTCAAAATTCAACTTGAGATATGACCAAAATCATCACTCTTAGATCCTTACATCTTTCACAAGCTATATTTTGACTTCAAAACTGTGTTAGAACATCAAATGTATGTTAACGATTACAATTTGTGTTCAAAGCCTTCGAAAATTTCTGAAGACACTTCGAATGATGAGCAATCGAGGTGATGATCCAACCACATGTTACCCACAGTTATGTACCCGAAAAACTCTTGAAACCAAAGTAAAAGTTTAAACAACGTATCCGCGTCAGATTCTTTGACAGTTATTAGCAAAAATAACTTTGCGACTCTTATTCAAAGTAGCCAGTTTTGTCACAACTCCAGCAAGTCAACTTCGACTTTTCAGTCAGACTAACCTTATTATAACTTTGAGATATACACCATCGTTACCAGGGAACCTTTTACATTCCACCACATTATTAGCAGATGTACCAACAACTTCATTACCCTTTGACTTTAGCCTCTCTAAAAAGTCATTATAATTATTAATTGAAACCCCATCATTTACTCATTCGCATCTTGTAATGAGAATTGCCATACGAATCATTGGGAATTAGCAATCAGTATTTTGAAATCTTGCAGCATGTCTACGCCAACAGTTATATGTGTATATATAACGTCTATCTTCTGAACTTAATTTGAATGTGAAGTTTCTGAAAAACACTCCGAACTACGAATTGGTTCTCCGAAAAAAAAAATGCTGATGAAGCAGCAAAAACTATAAACGACTTTAAACGGTAAAAGCTGGATGATAATGATGAAGTGTGCTGGCAAAGCGCAGAAAAAGAGAAGTTTTGGAACTGGAAAACGGATTGAGCAAAGTAGGAAGGAGGCTGTGGACAAATTACAAAGACTGAACCTGACTTCAAAGGATCCAAATGATTCAGTACCTACTGAAGTCATTAACGAATACCTTGCTCCTGACTCTAAACCCCTGCGAACAATATTCTTCATCATCCTCTGATATTAGAAATTCTAAAATATCATCATATCTTTCATTATAAATATCCTCCATATTTCTGAAGATATTTTCTTAATTTTTCTTATTTGAAATCATTTACCTCTTCACGTTATCTGTATTACATCATAAAAGAAACTATTTTAGTTTCTAAATTCTGAAACATTCAAGTTTAAAATAGGAATATTTTGAAGTAGTGTTGGAAACTGAAGCATGAATTAGTATAATATAATGACACTTGATCAATGTGATTATATTACAGTAAGTCATGCTGAGTTTCTAAATGGAACGTGATGATTCACAGATCATAACATCATCATGTGCCATGTTATACGACTCTTGTATTCTATTTAACCTCTAAAATATCAAGAAAATATTTCTTGATGATTCGGCATTTTCCAAGGTATTCTAGTAATTTGACAAGTCAAGATCGTGCCATCACAATTTCCTTCCTAGAACATTAACAATGTTCATTCCGAAATTCATATCTGTGAATTCTGGACCATTACAAGCGGTGCTTAATCGCAAGAAGAAGAAACAAAAGGACAAAACTCCGAAATAGAAATTGGGGTATAAATTGCAGCAAATAAAAGAGAGCATTAACTGTGAATGATAATGATTATAGAAGACAGAAGCAGAGACTTTGAAATAGAAGGGAACATATAAAGCCCAACAACAAACCAGAAATTATAAACCATATATATCGATGCATATAGCAATATAAAGACACGGGAGAACTAGAAACACTATAAACCCAAGAGTATAGTAGAGGTAAATAGATTCTTCTGGCGATAGATGAAAAAGAAGAATGACCGATATGAAAGTTAGAAGTATATCGAGAATCAGAACTGGATGGAGCATATTGATGAATACTTTAAAATATGAGTTGAGGGGGAAAGAATAGAAGGTGATGAAACATGACTAGGAACTTAGAAATCAACAGATTTAACTCACACAATGGCAGAATAAGTGAATCAAACCCTCTGGTGAATAGGTTAATTTTTTTTGATTAATTTAGTCAAACCACAACTAAATCAAGTGTGATTAGATCAACACCTAGAGCTATTATTCACCACCTGGGTGATTTGGACTGAGAGCGAATCGGAGGAGCTCACTAGATCTGAGTGTGTGTAACAAATGAGAGGCTTAACCTAAAATGAAGAACATAAGACTTTATATACCCTGCTGTTGACTCACCCATACGATTCATTCATCACACGTACGAGTTGGTTTCATCAGCCGTACGGGTGATCACTCACTCGTGTCTTCTCATTTAGGTTGTAATTGTGACTAAGCTCAGCATTAATCGTGCGTATGAGCCTGTCAGCCATACTAGTGAGGCTTCACTCGTACGTCTAACTAAGTCTAACATAGTCAAACATCTAAATCTCGTTCCTGCAGTTCCTGTAACCACATACAAACACGGATAGGATAATAACGAGCAATCATGGTGGCCTGTAAATTGTTGTACCTGCAATGGACGTGAGTAGATGTCTAGGGACTTGCATAAAATGCATCAACAGAAGGTGTGAGTTGTAAGGAAACGAAGGAGGTGAATTTATAAGAAAATCTCCGACAGAACAATTAAAATGGACGATCGCATTTAAAGCGGATCCTAATTCCCTTGATTACCGGAGAGTCAAATCTTATTAAGAAGATTTTCTTCAAATCCATTGAAATCTGGGAATCAATCATATCTACGTCAAATGATAAGATGAATCTACACTTACTCATTTCACTCTTCTATGTTAGCTTCATTCGTACTCTTCATATAAATGGATTGTTTATCCAAATTATTCGCTGATGATAAAGCTCTAATTTTCAGCCCGTATGCATCATGAAAACATACTTATTATCATTCATGACCTTTCCACTCAAATTTTGGGACGAAATTTCTTTAACGGGTAGGTACTGTGACAACCCGGAAATTTCCAACCAAATTTAAACTTTAATATTTATATGTTTCCGACATGATAAGCAATATTTGTTAAGTTAAATTTCAAGAATTTTAAACTATGTTCATACATTCATTCAACCTCGACCAAGTTCCAACGATTCACGAACCATTAAACGAATATGATTATATATGTATATGTGTATATATATTATAACTTGAAACGTAAACAAAATATTAGATTAAATACTTTATATGATTGTATCTGTTTCAAAATGTTTATCAATGGAATTAGAAGATAAGATCAAATGATTGAATTATCAGATATATTGAATTATGATTACAAGTCTCTGTTGAAAGGCCCACGTTGATTTGAGAAATCTTTCCATTTTAACAATATTCGGAAAATGGTAAAGTGATTTATAAATAAGAACAAATTGTCAATCATTGAGAACTAGACAAAGGATAGTGGAAGATTGAATCTCATAAAGACTCGATTGATCTATTTAGTTTCAAACGTACAAAAACGTTTTCAGTTTAAAAAGAACTTTATTATTAAAACGTATATAACTTTTATAAATATCTAGAACCACTTTTGACAACTCATTACTTAAATAGTATGATAAAGATAACGATATTTATATTTTATTTTATTAAATATATATAACGATTTAAATTAATATTATATATATTTATACGCGTATTATACGTACATAGTTTTATATTTTTACTATACTTAAACTTTACCTTTACTTTATTTTTTACTTTACTTTAGCTTTAATAATTCACTTTAATAATTCATACTTTAATAATTCACTTTAATAATTCATACTTTAATAATTCACTTTAATAATTCATACTTTAATAATTTACTTTAATAATTCATACTTTAATAATTTACTTTAATAATTCAAAAATCTATTATAAATAAAATTCAATAGGTTTCATTATTTCATAGAAACTTGAAAATATTTTTCTCTAAACTCTCTCAATCGATTTACATATATATATTTACTCCGTATTATTTCAAGATATTATTAGTATACATAAAATATTACGACGGAGTGCTGTCCGAGTGGTTTCGAATTTTTTTCCGAGTAGGATAGGATTAAGGAAATTATGGGTTATAGCTATGGAGGTGATTGAGTATGGTTCATGGGTATGCTCGTGAGGTCAATATAGTGTTTATCATTTCCGTTGCGTCTACGTACCTTTCCTGCAATATTGAATCTCAATATTGATACGTGAGTACTCATAATTTAACTTTTACATACTAATAGTGTATCCCTGACTAGTGCTCGAGTATTTAGGATTATGCATGCTTGTACTTTTGATATTGCCCTTAGACAGGTTAGGTTGAATCTTGAATTAGTTACACTTGCGGTTGAGATAAGGTAGAAGATATGCATGTCCTTGGAAAGCTAGCGAAAAATTAAGAACTTTTCCTTTAGATATCGAATGGTTTCGATGAACGGATTAGAAGTTATAATCAATTGAATTTTCGATATTTTTATTAAAAATGATTATTATTATCGTCGTTTTTATCGTCGTTCTAGTTTTATCTTATTATTATGATTATTATTATCTTTATCAATAAAAGGGATTTATCATTAAAAATTGTTATTTTTTTTATTATTACTATCGTTATTATCGTTAAAGTTATAATTAGTATTATTATTATTATTATCCAATTATTATTATTATTATTATTATTATTATTATTATTATTATTATTATTATTAGTATTATTATTATTATCATTATTAATATATATATCATTATTTAAAAATGGTTATTGTTATTATTATTATTATTATTACTATATTATCATTAAGATAATTATTAGTATTATCGTTAATAATGTTATAGTAACTATCATTATTAATATTAGTGTAATTAAAACAAATATTTGTAACACCTAATTATTTTGATTACTATTATTATCATTATTATGAACACGATATAAAAGACGATTAAAAGCTATTAAACGAAACGATTAGGAAATAATGAGTAAGAGTATCATGATGAAATTAAATTATTATAAGATATTGATTTAGATAAAATTATCGTTCTTATTATTTTTATCATTACTATTATTATTATTAAAAGTATCGTTAGTATTAAAACTATCATTTTAACAAAAATTATCATTTTAATAGAAATGTCATTGTTACTATAAAATATCATTATTATTATTATTATTTTAAATAGAATTATTATTTTAAAGATAATATTAAAAATTATCGTAAATATTAAATTTATCATAATTAGAATTATCGTTTTATCATAATGTCATCTTAATAATTATAAATATTGATATTTTTATAATAATAATTATTATTACAAAATAATACAACTTTTACTTAATATCATTATAGATATTATTTTATCAAATAAATATGTGATACAAACATATTTTATTACGTGTAATAACTTACTTTAATAATACCTATCATATTATCTTTATGATATTAAATGAACCCTATAAATTTTATTACTTAATATATATAAAAGTATATTTTATTATATAAATTTAATATCAAATTTTATTTATTAATAAATAAATTATATTATTTACTATAATAAATCTTTTAAAAATATTTAAAAATATAAAACGACGATATTTAAACTATATATTAATCATGTATAGATTTTTGGAAATTATTTTGAGTCAAATTTACTTTTGTTGACTTTTGCATATTAGTCTCGAGCATTAGGATTGTGGTACACTATGACTTGACCTAATTTGTTAGACAAATATTGACCAACACATAAAAATATATATAATTAATTTAGGTTCGTGAACCCGAGGCCAACCTTGCACTTGTTCAATGAAGTTATATGTATTTTTACTACGAAATACAGTATGGTGAGTTTCATTTGCTCCCTTTTTACTCATTACATTTTTGGGCTGAGAATACATGCAAATACTTTATTAACTGTTTTACAATATTTATATGCGTGAGTTTCATTTGATCCCTTTTACTCTTTACGTTTTTGGGCTGAGAATACATGCAAATACTTTATTAACTGTTTTATAATATTTACATGCGTGAGTTTCATTTGCCTTTTTACCCTTTATATTTTTGGGACTGAGAATACATGCGCTTTTATAAATGTTTGACGAAATAGACACAAGTAATTGAAACTACATTCTATGGTTGAATTATTGAAATCGAATATGCCCCTTTTTATTAAAGTCTGGTAATCTAAGAATTAGGGAACAGACACCCTAATTGACGCGAATCCTAAAGATAGATCTATTGGGCCTAACAAACCCCATCCAAAGTACCGGATGCTTTAGTACTTCGAAATTTATATCATGTCCGAAGGAGGATCCTGGAATGATAGGGGATATTCTTATATGTATCTAGTTAATGTCGGTTACCAGGTGTTCACTATATGAATGATTATTTTTGTCTCTATGCATGGGACGTATATTTATGAGAACTGGAAATGAAATTCTTGTGGTCTATTAAAATGATGGAAATAAATGATTATGATAAACTAATGAACTCACCAACCTTTTGGTTGACACTTTAAAGCATGTTTATTCTCAGGTGTTAAAGAAATCTTCCGCTGTGCATTTGCTCATTTTAAAGATATTACTTGGAGTCTTTCATAGCATATTTCGAAGAACGTTGCATTCGAGTCATTGAGTTCATCAAAGATTATTATTAAATCATTTTATAGTTGGATAGTGGATATTATGAAATGGTATGCATGCCTGTCAATTTTCGATGTAAAGAAAGTTTGTCTTTTAAAAACGAATGCAATGTTTGTAAAATGTATCATATAGAGGTCAAATACCTCGCAATGTAATCAACTATTGTGAATCGTTTATAATGTATATGAACGGGTCCTTTCAAGGATGAGGTCGTTTCGGATCGATGTCCTAGTCCGTCCTTCGACAAAATTTTAAAATTTGTCTTTTTGTAGCGATTGTTTTAAAAGCTAAGATTTTTGGTTTTTTTTTCTTTCATACTTTAATTCAATAAGATTAAAAATAATGATAATAAAAGTTCTCGTCCCTCCCTCGGGTAAAGCAATTTCGGTTCAAAGACCTAGTCTTCAACTTACGACGAATTTTAAAAATCATATTTTTAACTTAGCGACATAAAGTAAATTTTTGTTTTTTAAATTCACACAACTTAAATATAAAATTCAAAATTAATATTAAAAATTCACACCAAACTTAAAATTTAAAATGCATAAAAATAAAATTCATATTTTAAAAATTTTTAAAAAAAAAATTCACACCAAACTTAATTTAAAAATTCATATTATAAATTTACACCAAACTTATATTAATTTTACAAATATTTACAATTTTAAATATATTGTTTTTACAAAGTTTACAATATTAATTTAAGATTTATATATTAATTTTAAAAACATGGTAAAAATAAAATTAAAAATCTTTTTGGCTTTTATCCCACTTTAATCAATCAAATATTATCAAAAATATGCGCCCCTCTTTTCGGTAAAGTAATTTCGGTTCCAAGACCTAATTTAACTCATGACGAATTTTTGAAATATTTTGGGTTGATTGATTAAAGATATTTATACCTTAAGAATAAACGTTAAATTTCGCAGTGATGTAATAAATTTTTGAATGATATCAATAATTTCGGTCGCAAAACCTAATTTTATTTAATACCAATTTAATACTTTATAGCGAACAAATTAGCGTTTATTATCAAAAGGTTAAAAATAAAATAAAATACTGTACAGACTTACCTGTGAGATAGTATTCTTAGTTATATGATCTATCCCATTCATAAGATAGTCGGTTTAATTGGTTTTCCATAGCTACATAGGCGTAACCTCGAGCATTCAGTGTCTTTTCTTCTAAACATATGAACGGCCCGTCTCTGCATAAAGTAACAAATTCGGTATTTGAATAGGTTTGATTATTTGAACATTTACCTCCATGTGACCATTTTCCGCATTTGTGACATCTTTCTAGGTGTCGTTCTCTTCTTTTCGCTGCGGATTTTGATTTTCCTTTACCAAATTGTAACTTATTATCTTCGCATCTGGATTCTTTTCTTACTCCGTCCAATCTTTCTCTGATTACTGATACTATTTCACTCGGAAGTGTGTCATTATTACGTTTAGTGATCAAAGCGTGTAGCATTAGACCATGGTTTAGTTCATAGGCAGTCTTCATTTCATAAAAACCTAAAAAAATAAAAATTCAGAATGGGGGGAGAAGACTAGTTCTTTAGGGTCTGCTAGGGAAAGACCATTCGGGTTCCATTTTCGAGAACTACATGAAAACAGACAATCTAACTCTAACAGAAATACATATTATCCTTTAAAGACTTGATTCTCCCCACACTTAGTTAGCTGTGGTATCGAAATTGTGATTAACTTCATTGTCAACTTCCATCGGACCATGTATGTAATGTTTAACTCTGTGACCATTAACTTTAAATTCAATCCCATTTGAATTTATTAATTCTATCGTTCCGTATGGGAAAACTCTTTTGACTATGAATGGTCCAGACCATCTTGATTTCAATTTTCCAGGAAATAGATTGAATCGTGAATTGAAAAGAAGAACTCTGTCTCCTTCTTTAAATTCTTTTGAACTTCTGATTCTTTTATCATGCCATTTCTTCGTTCTTTCCTTATAGATTAACGAATTTTCGTATGCTTCATGTCTTAATTCTTCTAATTCATTTAGTTGACTTAATCGTAGACGTCCAGCTTCATGTATATCAAGATTACATGTCTTCAAAGCCCAAAATGCTTTGTGTTCAATTTCTACTGGAAGATGACATGATTTTCCATAAACAAGTCTAAAAGGTGTGGTTCCAATTAGAGTTTTGTAGGCTGTTCTAAAAGCCCAGAGTGCATCCTCCAATTTAATGGACCATTCCTTCGGATTTGATCCTACGGTTTTCTCTAGAATACGTTTTAAAGCTCGGTTAGTATTTTCAACTTGTCCACTTGTTTGTGGATGATATGCGGTGGAGATTTTAAGAGTTACTCCATATCTTTTAAGAACTTTTTCAAGTTGATTATTACAGAAATGAGTACCCCGATCACTTATTAAAGCTTTCGGTGTTCCAAACCTTGCAAAAAGACGTTTTAAAAAGTTGACTACAACTGGTGCATCGTTAGTTGGGAGAGCTTGTGCTTCCGCCCATTTAGATACATAATCAATGGCTACGAGAATATAGAGATTATTATGAGATTTTGGAAATGGACCCATAAAGTCAATACCCCAAATGTCAAATACTTCACATACTTGGATGATATTTTGTGGCATTTCATCACGTTGACTTATTTTTCTGGCCCTTTGACAAGCATCACATGATTTGCAAAGAAGGTGTGCGTCTTTGTAAATTGTAGACCAATAGAATCCAGCATCATAAACTTTTCTTGCTGTTAGTTGAGGCCCATAATGCCCTCCTGTTGGTCCTGTGTGACAATGGTTTAAAATTTTACTAGCTTCATCTCCGAATACACATCGGCGTATTATTCCATCTGGACAACTTTTAAACAGATGTGGATCTTCCCAAAAATAGTGTTTTATATCACTGAAGAATTTCTTTCGTTTTTGGTACGATAGTCCTTTTTCAAGGAATCCACAAACTAAGTAGTTTGCATAGTCTGCAAACCATGGAATTTCATTATAATCTATCTTCAATAGATATTCATCAGGAAAGTTGTCTTGTATGGCCGATTCATTTAGAACTTCTAATTCAGGATTTTCAACACGAGAAAGATGATCAGCGGCGAGATTTTCTGCTCCTCTTTTATCTCGGATTTCAATATTGAACTCTTGTAAGAGTAAGATCCAACGGATTAATCTTGGTTTGGCATCTTGTTTCGAAAATAGGTATCTAAGAGCAGAATGGTCGGTATAGACCACCGTTTTTGCTAGAACGAGATATGATCAAAATTTGTCAAAAGCAAAGACAATAGCAAGGAGTTCTTTTTCAGTAGTTGTGTAATTTGTTTGTGCTCCTTGTAACGTCTTACTAGCATAATATATAGGTTGAAATCGTTTTTCAATCCTTTGTCCTAAAACGGCTCCCATTGCAAAATCACTTGCATCGCACATTAGTTCAAATGGTAGATTCTAATTTGGTGTTATCATGATCGGTGCATTAGTTAGTTTCTCTTTAAGAATATTAAAAGATTTGATACATTGATCTGAAAAGATGAATGGAGCATCCTTTTCTAGGAGTTTATTCATAGGAGTGGCAATTTTAGAAAAATCTTTTATGAAACGTCGGTAAAACCCGGCATGCCCTAGAAAACTCCTAACTCCTCTAACATTGGTGGGATGTGGAAGTTTAGCAATTACATCTACTTTAGCTCTATCCACTTCAATTCCTTCCTTCGAAATTTTATGTCCAAGAACAATGCCTTCTTTAACCATGAAATGGCATTTCTCCCAATTAAGTACTAGATTTGATTGTTCGCATCTAATCAGCATTCGTTCAAGATTAGATAGACATGATTCAAATGTATCACCGAAGACTGAAAAGTCATCCATGAAAACTTCCATGCATTCTTCTATCATGTCATGAAAAATCGCCATCATACACCTTTGAAAGGTTGCAGGGGCGTTGCAAAGTCCAAATGGCATGTGTTTGTAAGCAAAAATACCATAAGGGCACGTGAATGTGGTTTTCTCTTGATCTTCGGGTGCTATTGGAATTTGAAAATATCCGGAAAATCCATCTAGAAAACAATAGTAACTATTTCCGGCTAGCCTTTCCAACATTTGATCAATGAAAGGTAAGGGAAAGTGATCTTTTCTGGTGGCGTCATTTAATTTTCTATAATCAATACACACACGCCATCCTGTTACAGTCCTAGTAGGAATAAGCTCATTTTTCTCATTTGTAATGACAGTCATGCCACCCTTCTTAGGCACGCATTGAACTGGGCTTACCCATGGACTATCAGAGATTGGATAAATTAAACCTGCATCTAGCAGTTTAATAATCTCTTTCTTAACTACATCTTGCATATTAGGATTTAGTCTTCATTGGCGTTGCACATACGTTTTATGACCTTCTTCCATAAGGATTTTATGTGTGCAATACGAATGGCTTATTCCTTTAATATCATGAATCTTCCATGCAATGGCTGGTTTATGAGCTTTCAACACAGAAATGAGTTGTGATTTCTCATTTTCAGTAAGAGAAGACGATATTATTACAGGTAATTCAGATTCACCATGTAAATAAGCGTATTCCAAATGGTTTGGAAGTGGCTTTAACTCTAATTTCGGAGGTTCTTCTATCGATGATTTATATCGATATCTGTCTTCTTCTTTTAGCATTTGAATTTCTTCTGTTGTTGGTTCATATACATTAGCTATAAGTGTAGCTAACATTTCAGCTTCATCAATTGGTTCAGTTCCTTCTCCTAAAGAACATTCTCCTGTTCCTTGTAATTCTGGAAATTCTTCTAATAATTCTGCATGTGCATCTATAGTTTGAATATAATAACATGTATCATCTGCAGATTGCGGTTGTTGCATTGCTCTATCAACTAAAAAGGTAACACTCTCATCCTCTATACTTAGGGTCAATTTCTTACCAAACACGTCTATCATTGCTTTAGTCGTGTTTAAGAATGGTCTTCCTAATATGAGAGGAACTTGAGAATCTTCTTCCATGCCCAGAACAACAAAATCTACTGGAAATACTAAAGTACCAACTTTAACTAGCATGTTCTCCATTATCCCTCTAGGATATTTTATTGATCGATCGGCTAGTTGTATACTTATTCTGGTTGGTTTCAATTCTCTAAGGTCTAGTTTAGCGTATAGTGAATACGGCATTAAATTTATACTAGCACCTAAGTCTGCCAATGCTTCTATTGAACTAAGACTACCCAGAAAACATGGAATTGCGAAACTTCCTGGATCAGATAATTTTTCTGGTATCTTATTTAATAGCACTGCTGAACAATTAGCATTCATAGTAACAGCCGAGAGTTCTTCCATTTTCTTTCTATTTGAGATTAGATCTTTCAAGAATTTAGCATATCTAGGCATTCCTGAAATCACATCAATGAAAGGAAGATTTACATTTATCTGTTTAAACATATCCAAGAATTTGGATTGCTCGGCTTCAAGTTTCTCTTTCTTCATTTTACTCGGGTAAGGAAGTGGTGGTTGGTATGGTTTAACATAAGGTTTAGCCTTAACTGTGTTATCTTCATTAACCTTTTCAACTACCGGTTCTTTTTCCTTATCTTGATCAGGTTGTGGTTCTTGTGGAGTAGGAATAGTTTCATCAGAAGTTACAGGTATTTCAGGTGGTTTAAGTGTTGTACCACTTCTTGTGGTAATGGCTTTAGCTGTTTCATTTCGGGGGTTAGCATTTGTATCACTAGGTAAACTTCCCGGTTTTCTTTCACCTATTAATCTTACTAGGTTACTTACTTCTTGTTCCAAGTTTTGAATAGAAGCTTGTTGATTTCTAAATGCTTGAGCATTTTGTTCATTGGTTTGTTTTTGAGATGTGAAAAACTGCGTTTGAGTTTCAACTAGCTTCGTCATCATATCTTCTAAATTCGGCTTTTTATCATCGGTTTGTTGTGGTGGTTTGTTTTGAAAATTAGGTCTTTGCTGGTTGTAAGTATTATTGGATACTTGTTGATTGCTAGGACCTTGTTGGTTGTTGTATGGAATATTTCGGTTATAGTTCTGGTTTTGATTGTAAATCGGTCTTGGCGGTTGATAACTATTCTGATAATTATTTCCAGGCCTTTGGTTTATGTATGAAATATTCTCTCTTTGTTCCATTGTTAATTCAATACTGAGACAATCTTTTGTCAAATGTGGTCCTCCACACTGCTCACAACTAATTCGTATTGAGTGAATATCCTTAGTCATCTTTTCCATTCGTCTCTCGACAGCATCTATCTTTGCGAAAATGGAATCTAAGTCATGGCTAGAATCGGCTCTAGCTGCTTTAGATGATCTAACGATATCTTTTTCTTGGTGCCACTCATGTGAGTGGGAAGCAGTGTTATCAATAATTTTATAAGCATCAGTTTCGGTTTTCTTCATAATAGAACCACCAGCTGCTATATCTATGTCTTTCCTTGTAGTGATGTCGCATCCTTGGTAGAATATTTGTACTATTTGACAGGTGTCTAAACCATGTTGCGGACATCCTCTTAATAACTTTCCAAATCTTGTCCACGCCTCATATAGAGTTTCATTCGGTTTCTGTGTGAACGTAACAATTTCTCCTTGAAGTCTTACGGCTTTAGATGCAGGAAAGAATTGTTTAAGAAATTTTTCAACTAAAACGTCCCATGTATCAATCGCCCCTTCAGGTAACGATTCCAACCAATCTTTGGCTTCTCCCTTTAAAGTCCAGGGAAATAACATGAGATATATCTGTTCATCCTCCACTTCTCGGATTTTAAATAGTGTGCAGATCCTATTAAAGGTACGAAGATGTTCATTTGGATCTTCCTTCGGCGCACCACTAAATTGGCATTGATTAGTCACCATGTGTAGAATTTGTCCTTTGATTTCATAATCTGGCGCATTAATGTCAGGATGAGTAATTGCGTGACCTTGGCCAGTGCGTTTAGCTCTCATCCGGTCTTCCATACTTAAAGGTTCCAGATTCTCCATAATTGAATTTGTTGAATCGGAATCACTAGAGGATTCTGATCTAATGGTTCGTTCCTCAACAATCTCTGTTTGAATGATTGGTGGTTCCGGAGGAAAGTTTAGTGGTTCAGGATCTATGAATCGTCCCTGAATATTCTCCGGATTCTCAATTGTTAGGTCGGGTTCAAAAAATAGATTATCAACGGTGACAATATTAGTTAGATGTCTTGATCTAGTTACAG
This sequence comes from Rutidosis leptorrhynchoides, assembly GCF_046630445.1. Taxonomy (NCBI): domain Eukaryota; kingdom Viridiplantae; phylum Streptophyta; class Magnoliopsida; order Asterales; family Asteraceae; genus Rutidosis; species Rutidosis leptorrhynchoides. The sequence continues at coordinate 159,098,947 of NC_092335.1, read as the reverse complement.
GTGGTGAACGTACAAAAGGTGATGAACGTCTTGCTCGGTGCATTCACTGAATATCCTATTAGTTTTTAAAAAGAAAGAAAAATTATATAAGTTATCCAATTAATAGACTTTTCTGATTTTGTCCACGTTTCGAATAGCCAAAAGATGCAGCAGAGGGGCAGGATTTGTTTGGTCTCAATATAATTGAGTACTGTTTTGCTCCAATAACCCGGTCCACGTACAAATCTAACTATTACTACGAACCAGAAAATTTTGATGTCTATCAATTTAACCACTTAAAATAAATTTTCGTAATTTTAAGAAATTTAGATAAGAAGTAGAATAAAAATCTATGTCCTAAAACTAGAATGACGAGAAATAAGAAAGAAAAAGAGTTCGTCGAAAAAGGTCGAAAAAGAAAAATGGTTGAAAAATAAAAGGTGACGGAAAAATAAAAGAAACTTATAAAACTTAAAAACACTTGACTAACCTAACCTTATTACTACAACTAACTTAAAATTATAATCGCAAATTGAGATTACTAATTGGAATGATAATTGATACATAGGTAAAAGTCGTCTAAAAATATTAAAGCTTACAGGAAAAACTAAATCCCAAATGGAAATAACTTAAAAAGAAACTAAAACTTAAAAAGGCGTCGCAAAATTCTAAAGCACTTAAATCTTAGTCTAAAGAAAAAGCACTTAAGGAATTCTACGGCAAAGCCTAAAAATCTAGAAGTAAAAATAACTATGGCAAAAACTAAGTTTTAAACTAAATATGAGCTAAAAATACAAATATTACGCTAAAACGATTAAAAAGGGACAAAATATAAAAATATACAAAAAGTTGTAAAAAGTACAAATTTTATAAAAATATTATTTTTATATTAATTATTTATTAAAACTATTAATTTTACAATTTAATTAAACTAATTTAACTAAAATATAAATTAAATAAAAAGTAAAACTAATTATAATAATAATAATAAGTAATTAGGGTTAATAATAATAATAATTAATAATTACTCCGTATTTAATGCGAATTAGGGTTTCAGTCACGGGTGTCAGGGCTGCTCCGCGAGTCGCGGTATTCGAGACTGCAAACTCCGCGAGTCGCGGGGTTCCAATTTTCAACTCAGGTACAGTTTAAAATTCGACGCGTTTTTTTTTTATTTTTTATTTTTTTTTCTGTTTTCTGTTTTAAAATCTAAAATATTTATAAAATAAAAACTTATAATTTAAAACTAAAATAAAAATAGAAAAAATATCTTAAAAATAGATTTATATATGTTTTTTTTTTTAAAAAATTTAGCGTTACGCTTCCGGCTTTTAAGCTAGATTGTTCCCCGGCAGCGGCGCCAAAAATATACTTGATGTTATGCGAGGTGTATATAAAATAGCTTTATATTTTACAAGGAAATACTATTAAATACGATACAATTTTACACAAGATATTTATTTATTTATAGAATGGATATACTTAAACCTTGCTACAACACTTATAGGCAGTGTACCTAATCGTACAATAGTGTAGTTTTTAGTAAGTCCGGTTAATTCCACAGGGAATCTTTTTCACAAAGCTTAACGCTATATTAGTTTAAATTTATAAAAATACAAATATATATATAAGTAATATTATTATTATAAAGGGGGGTTTTTACCGTTTAATGACCGGTTTGTCGATTTTAAAACTTTAGTCGCAGTTAAAACTAAATATAAAATATTAAAAAGACTTTAATTTAAAGCGTAAGTAAATAACGATAATGAAATTGCAAATAATAAAAGTGCGATAAAATAAACTTGCGATAATTAAAAAGTACGATAATTAAAAGTGCAATTAAATGCAATAACAATAAATAAAAATGCGATAATTAGAAGTGCAATTAAATATAAAATAAAGGAAATTAAATATGAAATAAAATAATTATGCTTATTTAAACTTCCGCAATCATGATGTTTGACGTGTTAATTTTAGTTTTATGCCCATGGGTTAATTGTCCTTTGTCCTGGATTATTTAATATGTCCGTCTGATTTTTGTCCATAACAGTTCATCAGTCAAAAATATAAAGTGCGAGTATCCTCGTCAAATTATTCTTATACCCTAAGTTAAATATTCCAACTAATTGGAGACTTAAACTGTAACAAGATTTTAATACTTTGTTTAATAATTACACCAGGATGTCGACTGAGTGTAACCCAAGGTTTTAATATTTTGTTATCAATTATACCAAGTGTCCTTGTACATAATTTCACCCCTGTTTTAATTATTCTAGTGGCTATTAATCCATTCCCGTGTCCGGTTAAATGAACGATTATTCGTACATATAAATACCCCGCCCATCGTGTCCGATCGAGTGTATGTGGTAATTTATAGGGACGCCCAATTGTAAATCTTTATATTAACATTAACAAACTATCATTTAGTTAAACAAATATAACGCCCATTAATAGCCCATAGTCTAATTTCCACAAGTGTTGTTCTTTTGTCCAAACCCCAATTATGGTACAAAGTCCAATTACCCAATTTTAGTAATTAGCCCAACATCATGATTACTTCGGATTAAATAAGCATAATAATAACTTAGCTACGAGACATTAATGTAAAAAGGTTGAACATAACTTACAATGATTAAAAATAGCGTAGCGTTATACGGACAGAATTTCGACTTACACCATTACAACATTCGCTAACATACCCTTATTATTAGGATTAAAATTAAAATTAAAATTAAAATATAAATTATAAATATAAATATTACGTATATAGATAGAGAGATTGATATTATTATCGTTTTTTGCGATCAAACTGCGTTTGCTTTTATAGGGAATTGAGTCCAGGTGAGCTCCGCGACTCGCGCCCTTTTTGCTCTTCGCTCACTCCATTTTGGCTCTTTGTTTACCGACGGTTTATTATATAAATATAATATATATATAATTTATATAATTAATTATATATTATATTATATTTATATACATAGTTAACTTGTAATTTTTAGTCCGTTGCGTCGAGCGTTGAGAGTTGACTCTGGTCCCGGTTCCGGATTTTCGAACGTCCTTGCGTACAATTTAATATCTTGTACTTTGCGTTTTGAATCTTGTACTCTTGTAATTTCGAGACGATTCTTATCAATAATTGGAACCTCTTTGATTGTATTTTGTACTTTTGAGCTTTTTGGTCGTTTGCGTCTTCAATTCGTCGAATCTGTCTTTTGTCTTCACCTTTTAATATTTAAACGAATATCACTTGTAAATAGAACATTTGCAACTAAAAGCTTGTCTTTCTTGGGGAATAATGCTATGAAATATATGTTCGTTTTTAGCATTATCAAATATTCCCACACTTGAGCGTTGCTTGTCCTCAAGCAATATAGTCTTGAAATACTAGAATCACTTCTTTATTCTTCACACTTTGTACATCAGTGATTTCTATACGGCGGTATAAACAATGGTAGTAACGATATGGTTTACAGTCCCACATGACTATAAAAATTTAGATCCATTAAGGAAATTGGATCTTTATGAAAACATTTGATCTTTTGAAAATTAAATCTAGTTTTTACCCTAGATAAGTTTTCTGGAATAACCCTTCACCGGTGTTTGCAAATTATTTTTGTGGGTTTGGTGGGTTTCAGATTTGAAAATTTTAGCTCAAAACTTGCAGTTTTGTGTCACCCACTTGCTAACCTTGTATTAGGAAAGCAACACGTCCAGTTTACTTGTCCCGTATATTACCTTTTGGTAAACTACCGTCCGGTTGTAAAGGAAAGCGTTGAACAAGCAACTGTTAAGGCAATGTCCCCTGACATGCTTTTAATTATGGTCTATAACGTGTCGGACGCAATTACTATCCTTTGTAGGAGCAATAGTAAAGCTCACCCTTATGATTTTTCGGTCTGGCACAAGGTCATGTCTTTGACCATGCTATGCAACCACCGTTCTTACGGTTGACACCCGATTTGGTTCAGGTGACCTAATGAATTCCAGGTGAATTCCTAGGATTTTACGTTCAATGGTAATGAACGCATTGAAAATGGGTTTTCAGAAAATAAATCGGTTTATAATTTTGATCAAAATATTTTCTCGTTCAAGCTCGAGTTTAGATATCATTGAATTCCATGAGTTTGAATTCTCAATCTTTAAGGTCAATCTCTAGGATTGAGTAATATCAGGTTTAAAAGCTGATTTTTATTCTTTAAGGAGATTATCCTTTCTGGGGATCTGATTTATTAGTCTTATCAAGCTAATTTGCACGGTCCCCCCATTGTACGAGATAAATCCTTCTCATGGTTAGGATAAATCTGACCACTTGGCGACCCTGTTTTATGCTGAGGTCCGTGGATTTCCTGCTGATTTTAGTGATGACTTTTCTAGATTTTTCGTCAACCTACAGCTGGTCTGGACGACAACTTCCTGACCTAAATCAAGAAGCGCGTTTCTTTTTCGGAAGACTTTACTTCCTTTTAATGATGGAATTGATTCATCGTGTAGATCCATCTCTTCTTTTCTTTCATCGGGTAAAACAGTTTAGTTTAGTCCAAAGCAAAAGTATTTTCAGTTATTTGTTACAGAAATATGTGACATATGTTTAAGATAACTTGATAATTTTTCCCACACTTGGCTTTTATTTTCCTTTTTATTGTCCTCTATTCCATTTTAAATGAATTCTAACATTTTGGTTTGTTTCTCAATTTATGTCCTTTCCGAGGTAACAATAATTTCGGTGTTAACACCTAGTTTTATCGTTCATAAATATGTATAAATATGATTTTGAGTTCATTTAATTGGAAATTTTGAAAATTTTACTAGAAGTGGGTAGTCAGTATATAAGACTAGGGCTGTTCTTTATTATCAGAGAGCACTAGATTCTAATACAACTACTGCTTTTACTAGCATTTTTAATGGTAACCAAGTGTTTAAGATCAAAAAATTTTAAAATCCGAAAGAATTTAACCCCTTCCCACACTTAAGATCTTGCAATGCCCTCATTTGCAAGAAATCAGTAACAATTTAAATTATTGAGGGTGATTAGCGTAGAAATGATTAAATTTTACCAAAGTTTCCAAACATATTGGCGTTTGTTTTCTGAATGATAAATGGTGCACATCATTTGTTCATTCCGTCTCGTTGTTATTTCACATATATTTTTCATCTTGTCGTCAAAATTAGTTGCTTTTGCTGAACTTAATGCCAGTCTTTGAAAATGCGTTGTTTTACCCTGTTGTGTACATAAGATAAACTGCAAACATATATACATATTTTTGAAGTTTGGTATATTACCCCACATTCAAAAATTATTAAAATCTAATAATAAAATTTAGAAAATTATAAAAACTAATACAAATCCAACATAAGTATTAAATGTATCAACATTACAAATTATAAAATAAATAAAACTAAGTAGACTAGGGATGATAATGATACCAGTAGGGGTTCCATGCATAACCATAGGTGCTATAAAATGCTTCGGCTGGGTTATACGTAGGATACGGTGGTTGGATCTCTATAGACCAGGGAGGGAATATGGGCGATGGAGTAGGAATATAGTTTCTACCAATATGTTGGCAATAAGCTATGATTTGGTTTTGATGAACTTGCCAATCTTCAAATGCTCTATGTCTAGCATTTTCATACTCTTGTGAAGCTATAAACCTTTGCATTTCTGCCATTTCATTTCCCCCTCCTACATTACCTTGCTGTTGGTTTCTCTCAACCTGTGGATGTCTACCATTATATCGTGCTGCGGAGTTATTTCGCCTCTTCAAAACTTTCACACCATGGTATAAATTTAAACCTATTGTATCTCGAGGTTCTGGTTCTTCGATTAGTAATCCCCCCCGACTTATATCCACACCGAGATATTCAGCAATCAAAGTAATAAAAATACCACCTCCTATTATGCTATGCGGTCTCATCCCCCTAACTATAGCTGATAAATAATAACCCACATAATAAGGTATACTTACAGCGCTTTGTGGGTCTCGAATACACATGTGGTAAAACAAATCCTGTTCATTTACCTTTTCCTTGTTCTTACCTCGTTGTGTAATCTAATTGGCTAAATCCTATGAATTACTCTTAATTCAGCTCTATCTATATCCAAATAAGAGTAATTTCCCCCTTTAAATCGGTGATGGCTAGTCATTTGACTCCATACACCATGCGTATCAAAATTTTCATCTATCTTTCTACCATTTAGTATCAACCCTCTACAATCGGCAGATGCTAACTCCTCAGGCGTATATATACGTAAAGCCTGAGCCATGTCTAGTAAAGACATGTGGCGCATCGAACCTCATAACAAAAATCTAATAAAAGATCGATCGGTTAAACTAGCTACCCGATCATTTAATTCTATACTATACAACAATTCTTCACACCATACTTTATATACAGGTCTACGCATGGTGAATAAACGTACCCAGTCGTTAAAAGTAGAATTACCATACCTCTGTGCAAATAATTCCCTAATTGGCCCGGCCAATTCTACAGCTTCTAATGGTCCCCATTCTATGACCCTAGGTACCTCAACAGCTTTAGAATGAAGAGTATGCAAACCCCTTTGGTATTTTGGATAATCTATCCAAAGTTTGTCAAATCTCAGGTTCGGGTGCAAATCTTCCAAGTGCATATCAGAAAATGTCATGACTGGATGAGGTATTTCTTGTTTGTAGTAGTTATCCACCTCCTGTTGTTCCGCATTCTCAGCAGGAGCATTGCGAGCTTGGGATGAAGATTCACCCCTTTCAGTCTGCAAAACACATCAAACACAATTTTTGTGCATCCAAATATGCATTAGTGTCAGCAAAATCATCAATCAAAATAATTACAATGACATTATCAATTTATATCAAACTTAAGCTCATTTTCATATTTTTATCAAATCTACACTTTTTCAAATAAGCATATACGAAAATGTTCGCCAAGTTCATAAGCATTCAACTCAAATAACATGTCAAAATAATCATTACTAGCAATTAAACAAGTTTCAAATGGCATTATCTCTCAAAAATCAAGTTTATGAATTTTAGACTTGAAAAAGTCCACTTTAATTCTCAAAATCATGTTTAGGCTCAAAGTTTGGATCATTTAACTACCTAAACATGTTACACTACTTAATTTAGCAACAATTCATGACAAAAATCGGCCATAACCTGTTTATATCAAAAAGCCCCAAATTTGCTCAAGAACACAAACCCTAGATTATTCAAAATTTGAAGTTTAAGGCTTCTAATCATGTTAAATAGCATCAATCTAAGTTATACAAGCATAATGCATAAACAATTTAAGCATAATTACACTAAAAAGCATCAAAATCAAATTGGGGAAAAAATTGCTCAAGAACACTAATTTTCGGATTAAATGGTGTTTAGGTGTAGAAATTTACCGTTTTTCTTGAGTAATTCCTTGATAGCATCCTTCTTAACATGATTTTAGTAAAAGATTTGATGATTAACGGTGAAAAATTGTGAATTTGGGAGGTATTTTTCGGGTTTTTTCGGGTTTTATCGCAGTATTTGTGGTGTGTTGATGTTCAACTGATCAGTTTTTTTGCGTTTTATTTTTTTCTGTATTTTGGTCCCTCCGCGAGTCGCGGTGTTTGACCCTTCAAACTCTGCGAGTCACGGAGTTTGTATTTTTTTTTTTTTAAAATATATCTTATACTAATTAAAACAATTAAGTAATTAATTTTAAAATTTTGTTTCCCTTGTTATTTAGGATGAGGTCGTTTCGGATCGATGTCCTAGTCCGTCCTTCGACAAAATTTTAAAATTTGTCTTTTTGTAGCGATTGTTTTAAAAGCTAAGATTTTTGTTTTTTTTTTTTTTTTTTTTTGCATACTTTAATTCAATAAGATTAAAAATAATGATAATAAAAGTTCTCGTCCCTCCCTCGGGTAAAGCAATTTCGGTTCAAAGACCTAGTTTTCAGCTTACGACGAATTTTAAAAATCATATTTTTAACTTAGCGACATAAAGTAAATTTTTGTTTTTTAAAATTCACACAACTTAAATATAAAATTCAAAATTAATATTAAAAATTCACATCAAACTTAAAATTTAAAATGCATAAAAATAAAATTCATATTTTAAAAATTAAAAAAAAAAATTCACACCAAACTTAATTTAAAAATTCATATTTCAAATTTACACCAAACTTATATTAATTTTTCAAATATTTACAATTTTAAATATATTGTTTTTACAAAGTTTACAATATTAATTTAAGATTTATATATTAATTTTAAAAACATGGTAAAAATAAAATTAAAAATCTTTTTGGCTTTTATCCCACTTTAATCAATCAGATATTATCAAAAATATGTGCCCCTCTTTTCGGTAAAGTAATTTCGGTTCCAAGACTTAATTTAACTCATGACGAATTTTTGAAATATTTTGGGTTGATTGATTAAAGATATTTATACCTTAAGAATAAACGTTAAATTTCGCAGTGATGTAATAAATTTTTGAATGATATCAATAATTTCGGTCGCAAAACCTAATTTTATTTAATACCAATTTAATACTTTATAGCGAACAAATTAGCGTTTATTATCAAAAGGTTAAAAATAAAATAAAATACTGTACAGACTTACCTGTGAGATAGTATTCTTAGTTATATGATCTATCCCATTCATAAGATAGTCGGTTTAATTAGTTTTCCATAGCTACATAGGCGTAACCTCGAGCATTCAGTGTCTTTTCTTCTAAACATATGAACGGTCCGTCTCTGCATAAAGTAACAAATTCGGTATTTGAATAGGTTTGATTATTTGAACATTTACCTCCATGTGACCATTTTCCGCATTTGTGACATCTTTCTAGGTGTCGTGCTCTTCTTTTCGCTGCGGATTTTGATTTTCCTTTACCAAATTGTAACTTATTATCTTCGCATCTGGATTCTTTTCTTACTCCGTCCAATCTTTCTCTGATTACTGATACTATTTCACTCGGAAGTGTGTCATTATTACGTTTAGTGATCAAAGCGTGTAGCATTAGACCATGGTTTAGTTCACAGGCAGTCTTCATTTCGTAAAAACCTAAAAAAATAAAAATTCAGAATGGGGGGAGAAGACTAGTTCTTTAGGGTCTGCTAGGGAAAGACCATTCGGGTTCCATTTTCGAGAACTACACGAAAACAGACAATCTAACTCTAACAGAAATACATATTATCCTTTAAAGACTTGATTCTCCCCACACTTAGATAGCTGTGGTATCGAAATTGTGATTAACTTCATTGTCAACTTCCATCGGACCATGTATGTAATGTTTAACTCTGTGACCATTAACTTTAAATTCAATCCCATTTGAATTTATTAATTCTATCGTTCCGTATAAGAAAACTCTTTTGACTATGAATGGTCCAGACCATCTTGATTTCAATTTTCCAGGAAATAGCTTGAATCGTGAATTGAAAAGAAGAACTCTGTCTCCTTCTTTAAATTCTTTTGAACTTCTGATTCTTTTATCATGCCATTTCTTCGTTCTTTCCTTATAGATTAACGAATTTTCGTATGCTTCATGTCTTAATTCTTCTAATTCATTTAGTTGACTTAATCGTAGACGTCCAGCTTCATGTATATCAAGATTACATGTCTTCAAAGCCCAAAATGCTTTGTGTTCAATTTCTACTGGAAGATGACATGCTTTTCCATAAACAAGTCTAAAAGGTGTGGTTCCAATTGGAGTTTTGTAGGCTGTTCTAAAAGCCCAGAGTGCATCCTCCAATTTAATGGACCATTCCTTCGGATTTGATCCTACGGTATTCTCTAGAATACGTTTTAAAGCTCGGTTGGTATTTTCAACTTGTCCACTTGTTTGTGGATGATATGCGGTGGAGATTTTATGAGTTACTCCATATCTTTTAAGAACTTTTTCAAGTTGATTATTACAGAAATGAGTACCCCGATCACTTATTAAAGCTTTCGGTGTTCCAAACCTTGCAAAAAGACGTTTTAAAAAGTTGACTACAACTCGTGCATCGTTAGTTGGGAGAGCTTGTGCTTCCGCCCATTTAGATACATAATCAATGGCTACGAGAATATAGAGATTATTATGAGATTTTGGAAATGGACCCATAAAGTCAATACCCCAAATGTCAAATACTTCACATACTTGGATGACATTTTGTGGCATTTCATCACGTTGACTTATTTTTCCGGCCCTTTGACAAGCATCACAGGATTTGCAAAGAAGGTGTGCGTCTTTGTAAATTGTAGGCCAATAGAATCCAGCATCATAAACTTTTCTTGCTGTTAGTTGAGGCCCATAATGCCCTCCTGTTGGTCCTGTGTGACAATGGTTTAAAATTTTACTAGCTTCATCTCCGAATACACATCGGCGTATTATTCCATCTGGACAACTTTTAAACAGATGTGGATCTTCCCAGAAATAGTGTTTTATAACAATGAAGAATTTCATTCGTTTTTGGTACGATAGTCCTTTTTCAAGGAATCCACAAACTAAGTAGTTTGCATAGTCTGCAAACCATGGAATTTCATTATAATCTATCTTCAATAGATATTCATCAGGAAAGTTGTCTTGTATGGCCGATTCATTTAGAACTTCTAATTCAGGATTTTCAAGACGAGAAAGATGATCAGCGGCGAGATTTTCTGCTCCTCTTTTATCTCGGATTTCAATATCGAACTCTTGTAAGAGTAAGATCCAACGGATTAATCTTGGTTTGGCATCTTGTTTCGAAAATAGGTATCTAAGAGCAGAATGGTCGGTATAGACCACCGTTTTTGCTAGAACGAGATATGATCGAAATTTGTCAAAAGCAAAGACAATAGCAAGGAGTTCTTTTTCAGTAGTTGTGTAATTTGTTTGTGCTCCTTGTAACGTCTTACTAGCATAATATATAGGTTGAAATCATTTTTCAATCCTTTGTCCTAAAACGGCTCCCATTGCAAAATCACTTGCATCGCACATTAGTTCAAATGGTAGATTCCAATTTGGTGTTATCATGATCGGCGCATTAGTTAGTTTCTCTTTAAGAATATTAAAAGATTTGATACATTCATCTGAAAAGATGAATGGAGCATCATTTTCTAGGAGTTTATTCATAGGAGTGGCAATTTTAGAAAAATCTTTTATGAAACGTCGGTAAAAACCGGCATGCCCTAGAAAACTCCTAACTCCTCTAACATTGGTGGGATGTGGAAGTTTAGCAATTACATCTACTTTAGCTCTATCCACTTCAATTCCTTCCTTCGAAATTTTATGTCCAAGAACAATGCCTTCTTTAACCATGAAATGGCATTTCTCCCAATTAAGTACTAGATTTGATTGTTCGCATCTAATCAGCATTCGTTCAAGATTAGATAGACATGATTCAAATGTATCACCGAAGACTGAAAAGTCATCCATGAAAACTTCCATGCATTCTTCTATCTTGTCATGAAAAATCGCCAAACGCAACCGTCTCCAAATGCAACCGAGCAAGCTTTTACCTATAATACGCATATACATATACACACAATCAACATACATTCTCTACACGAGAATTCGACTCCAACACCCTTAACCGAGGGTTTATACCTACCTCCACAATCCGCCCATTTAGACACCTAAAGTGGACTTCACCAATTACCACTACGGGTGGTAATTCCGACCCATTTAAAAACGTCATTTAACACTTAACAAAAGCGTTTAACATCCATTTAATCCAAACTAGTGTCATCATCAATTTTGACCCAATTCAAAGTCAACCCGTTTTGACATAAGTCCAAAAATGCCCAAACTAACCAATAATCACTAACACAAGTGAAAATGGCCCTAATACACCAATTAAATCAATTCACAAGTGTTAAACACTTATCTTACCCGATTTGACACATAAACCCTAATTTTGACCCAACTCAAAACTAGTCTTCCAAACATACTCAAATGGGTTCCAATACTTCCATAATCACTAAACTAAGTGATTACACACTATTTACGAGCTCTAAGCAAGGCTAAGTCGTTCACCAACCCAAAACCCGCAATCATCAACAATAAACTCGATTACTAGTTCAAATCTTCCATTAATGACTAAACGGGTTATCCCAAGAACATACAAGTTGAAACCCCAAATTGATTATCAAATCAAACAATAAAAACTCGGAGTTAGAACTTACCAACACTACCACAACGTAGCCGTGAACGAGGAGAAAAACTTTAACTCTCACGACCCGACCCGAATCACTCTCCTTCTTCTCCAAATCCCCAACTCTCTCTCTAGAACCTCATCTCTCTCACACTAGGGTTTGGTTGGGAGTGTTTGTGGGTGAAAATGGGGATAAGAGTGAGTTTAGATCAGTTTTGATGGCCCAAACGACCCCCAAGTGAAAAGACCCAAATACCCTCTTTTAAAAGCTTCAAAAAGTCACAGCTGGACCGTCAGGCCTTTTGGACGGCGTCCAAAAAGCTTGGACGGCGTCCAGATTAACTGACTCAGTTTTCTGAACTTGTTTTGGTCGTAACTTTCAAACCGTAACTCCGTTTTCGATGAATCAAATATCGTTGGAAATGTAATGAGATTTCCTTTCTAATGGTAAGGTTTTAGAACATCAAATCCAACTTTATTTGGGATCCAAATATACGCTTACATGCCTCGTATTTCGAATGACGTTCGAAATAACGCGTAACTGAAAAACGGGGTGTTACAACTCTCCCCCACTTAAATTTGATCACGTCCCCGTGATCTCCGTCACTTTAACAAACCGGACCCACACTCAAAGGTCCTCCGACATACCTCCAAACTCGATATCTACAACGTTGCCATTAATTCGGATATTTCACCACACGCTAATAATCACTAGCGCGCATTACCACAACAAACGGTATCTCATACACTCAACGTCCGATTGGCCACTTAGGAAAAATACGGAAAACACCATCATCCCTTCAAGTTCTCTCGGCTAAAACTCGCAACAAGCTACAACCATAACTATATCACCCAACGCGATCTACTAGGTCCACTACGCCGAGAACCAAGTCTTGCATTAATCCAAATCGAGAAGGATTCATGCCGCGTCGAAACTCAGTACTTTCAACGGTCCATAACCGTATCACTCAATGATCGCACATCCGCTTATGTGCAAACATTTGCGTTCCACCCCAGAAACCCATGATTCTCAATTTTACAAGTCGATGCCAACGGGGCAATCGACACGCTCGTCTGACTAGTACTTCTTACAGTCACCACAACCGGGTTATTCCTTCAATGAAGAAATTTCAGTACTGCCAAATAATTACACTGGGAACACAAACTTTCCACTAATCGATCCGCACACGACCACCAGTCTCTGGATTAATCCAGGACGACATTAATACACCACGAACTAGGAAAAACATCAACACTCGACACAAGGTTTCCCCTCTGAACCATATAACAAGTCTCCCTAGTTCTAGCATAGAAGCTATTCGCATGCTAGAATCCTGTCAACGGCGAACTATCATCACAAATTTCCGCAATTCGCCACACGACTCACAAAATAGTCTCCAAATTCGGGTGAACCTTCCTACCTAGACCGTCCGTTAAGGATGGCCTCGACATTTCAATGCAACCTACGGGTAACATCACTAGGATACACACTCTCGCAAACAACCAACATCCGCGTGTCTCTACGGGAGACAGTCAGAACCGACACTCTCCACCTCACAATCGTCCATAAAGTGGAATGATCCACTGATAATTTATAAGATCACATTTACCGACAGGGAAAATACAGCATTCGCCACGATATCTAAATCGTTCCCATCCAATAATCCTATCCGGGTTTCAGGACAACCCATATTTTTCGCTATGAGAGCACCCGCAATGACAGCTTCATTCTCTCACCCCGAGATCTCAAGATTCACATTTGGTCTCGTACCGCACATTGGTACTATACGATCACCTTACATAGGAAGTCTTACACTTTCTTCGATCCCATCATCACAATTGTGACGACCCGTCCTTATCCCCCTGGACGAAATCTTCAACATTTGGTTCCATTGCGATGATCGACTCCAAGTAATGTCCTTATCATGAGTAAATGCACAGCGGAAGACTTAACTCGTACCTGAGAATAACATGCTTTAAAAAGTCAACATAAAGTTGGTGAGATATATAGGTTTGATGCTAGCAGCGTTATAACTATCCATGGACCACAAGATTTCATATATAAAAATATAATACACTCGCAAGTGTATGAAAAGCATTCCAAGCAGTGGGCACCCGGTAACTAGCCTTAACAAGAGTGTGTACCCCTGAGTTATAATAATATGTGCACCGAATCAAGTGTGTTCCGTTAACCTCGAAGTACTAAACACCCGTTCTTCTAGTTTAGTAGTGACTAGAACAACATCTGGGTGGGGGTGTAAAACCCGATAGATCTATCTTTAGGATTCGCGCCTACCAGTTCATAAACCAATAGTTAAAGTTACCAAGCTAGGGGATTTTTGATTCAAACCCATGTAGAACGTAATTTTAGTCACTTGTGTCCATAACGTAAATCATTTATAAAAATAGCGCATGTATTCTCAGCCCAAAAATATTTAAAGTTTAAAAGGGGACTATATACTCACCTAATGTATTTTGTAGTAAAAATACATATAACATCATTGAACACGTATAAGGTTGGCCTTCAATTCACGAACCTATATCGTTTATGTATTCATTAATACTTGTACATGTAATCAAATAAGTTTATATATATATATAATCTATTAACTATATCATTTTTATGTTAAGTATATATATGTTTCATAAATTTATCCTGTATATAAAATATTAATTTTTATCATGTTATATGTATTTAATGTATCATTTGTTTTAAAAAAATAATTATAATAGTATTATCATAATATTAGTAATGGTAAAAATAATAATAACAATACTTATTATTATTAATAAAGATAATAGTGTTAATAATTCTGTTTATGATAATAATAATAATAATAATAATAATAATAATAATAATAATAATAATAATAGTAATAATAATAATAATAATCTTAATGATAGTTATAATAATAATGTTTATTTTGATAAAAGAAATGTTAATAATAATAGTAATAATAACAATAATTATAAATACTAAAATAATGATAAAAATATATTAATAATAATAATAATAATAATAATAATAATAATAATAATAATAATAATAATAATAATAATTATCATAACATTCATAACAATTAATAATACTAATATAATAATAATAATAATAATAATGATAATAATGAAAATAAGGTTATAAAAGTGTATACCCTGTTAATAAGTCTTTCTAAAAAGAATACTGTCCATGCCGGGGTTCGAACCTGCGACCCCTTGAATCCCGACACACACCTTAACCGTTGGGCTGTTGCCCATTATCTGATTAAGTTTACAATTTAATTATCTTAACCCGTTTTCTTTAATCCCTTCTTCTTCATGACTGATTCGACCAGGAACCCAGAATGGTTTATACCAGTTAATTTTTCCTAATTAGATTTATATCTTAAATTAATACAGAAGGCATCAATCGTGGTTGGACTTGTTTAAATCGAAACTTAGAATTACAGTAGCAGAAAAATAAGAATACGGTTAAACCCATTTTGAACTCAATCATCAATTTCGAATATAGAGTCCGTAATAGACTATGATTACTTCATGAAAAAGATTTCAATTCGGTATTAGAAGCTATCTGAATCGTTATCTCGAATTAAAATATCAAAACAGCTACGAATTTTACTATGAACGAATCGTTTAACTTTCTTATAAATCGACTTTGACTTGTTAATTGAAACTCGATATACACAATTGGGTTTTGAAACTTTTCATACAGTTTAAATAGGAAATTCCTGACCGAATGGCATTTAAGGATTTTGAAATATGTTCCTGAATCGAAGTTTGCAAATATTGAACCCAACAGAGACGTCGACCCCATTTTTTTTTATATATAACTGTTAAATTCCGATTTAATAGGAAGGTTAAGGGTGTTTTGGGATTGATATCTGTTAAAATAAAACCAGTCGGTATCCTCTACAACTGAACTTATTGGGTTTTTATAACAGATATTGTCAACAAATGAAATAAGATAGAGGGATAAAACAAATGAAAAGTTTAAAAACACATATCGATTTCCAGCTCAAATTTTTGGATATATCTGCCTTAGAATCTGCTTTATAGACAAAAGAAGATTTTGGATTGTGATGTTTTTTTTATAAAAAAAACGTATTTATCTGTATATATTTATCTTTATCATTGTTTATATTTATGTTTCTATATTTGTATATAACAATTATTTAATAAATGATTATATCTATAATACTTTAATATTACAATTAATATTAACAAAAGATCTATAATAATATAATGGTAACAATAATAATAATGATATTAATAAGTTAATACTAATAATACATAATAGTAATAGTAATGATGTTACCAATAACAATTATAGTTTAAATTAATTTTATAACAATTGACATTAATAAACCGCTAATCTTAATATTATTAATATTACTAATAATTTTACTAATGGTAATTATTAATCAAAATGTTATAACAAGTTGCATATATTCCATATATTATATATATCTAGTTACATATTTCCATTTTACTAACGACTTACTTACTTGTTTGTTATTTTATGTTGTTAATTATATCTACCTAAAGTATGCTTCACTAATTCAAAGTATTATAAATACATTTATATTTATATTTATACCCATATATATTTGTTCGTGAATCGTCAGTCATGGTCAGAAAGGTAACTGATTACAGATTTCTAAATTTTTGGACTCAACAATACCTATTTTGCTTATCGTGTCGAAAACCTATAGAGATTAGGGTTTAAATTTGGTCGGAAATTTCCGGGTCGTTACAGTACCCACCCGTTAAAGAAATTTCGTCCCCGAAATTTGGTAGAGGTTGTCATAAATAACAATAGGAATGTTTTCATGACAAATATGTGGTAATAATAGAGTTTTATCCGTATCGAGGGATATTAGATAAAACGATTCGATCATGTGAAGCGTACGAGTGAAGCTATCACAAAAGAGTGAAATGAGTAAATATGGAATTGTTTTAACCGATGGCATGATTAGGATTGATTTCCGGAATTTATGGGATTTAAAGAAAATCTTATGTAATAAGATTTGGTTCTTCGACGATCAGGATTGTCTTTGATATAATGCGGCAATCTGTTTCGATTTCTCTGTCGGATATTTCACTATAAATCTACCCCCTTCGTTTCTTTATTTCCATATCCCACATCTTCTACTTTTTCTCCTAAATTCTTACTTTAAACATTCGTCAATATGCTCTATCCCATTCTGATTCTCGATATACTCTTAATTTTCACATCTGTCGTTCTTCTTTTCCATCTACCACCAGAAGAATCTATTTACTTCTACTATACTCTTGTGTTTATAGTGTTTCTAATTCTCCCATGTCTCTATATTGCTATTTGCATTGATATACACGGTTTGTAAATTCTGGGTGGTTGTTGGGTTTTATATCTTCCCGTTCTTGAGTCAAGCGAGCAAAGGTCCGGAATTCGTAGGTATGAAATTTTGGAATAAGCATAACTAATGCTTATTAGAAAGAAATGGTAATGGCACGATTTTGATTTGTCAAATTACCAGAGTATCTTAGAAAAGATCGAACTATCGAGACGATATGTTCTTAATATGTTTGGAGATTGAATAGAATGTAAGAGTCGTGTAACATGGCACATGATGACGGTACTGCAAATCATCACATTCCATTAGGAACTTAACATGACTTACTGTAATATAATGAAGTTGATCAAGTTTCATTATATTATACTAATTCATGCATCAGTTCTCAACACTGCTTCAGAACGTTCCTATTTTAAACTCGAAGGTTTTAGAAGAAACTAGCACAGTTTCTTTTATATTGTAACGCAGATATTACGGAGGAATAAATGATTTCAGATAAGGATAGCTGTGAAAAAAAAAAATCTTCAGAAATATTGGGGATATTTATAATGAAAGATATGATAATATCTTGGAATTTCTAATGTCGAAGGATGATGATGAAGATTGACCCGTAAGGGTTTAGATTCAGAAGCAAGGTGTTTGCTACAGAATCGTCATGATTCTTTATGTACAAGTTTAGTCCTTGAAATTTGTTCAGAGTCTCCTTCACGGTTTGCTCAATCCGATTTTCAGTACCAAATTTTCCATCGAGCTTTCCTAACACTTCCTCCTTTTATCATCAACTTTTGGTCATTAAGACCGTATACAACTTGCTGCTTTGTTAGCACTTCATGAACTACTTCATAGTTCAAGACGTTTTTCAGAAGCTTCACATTCGGGGTATGAAATTCTTAGGGATAGATGTTTTCGATATAACTGGGAGAATTTCTATGAGATTTTCAAAATACTGATTGCGGATTTCGCCAAAGAGATAACGAGCTGCTGGTACATCTGCTGATGACGTCGTGGAATATAAAAGGTTCTCCGATAATAACGGCGAAGGGACAAGGTATAAATTTCAAGGTTATGATAAGAGTAGTCTTACTGAGAAGTCGAAGTGGAGCTGTGACAAAATTTGGCTACTTTGAAAGGAATCGTATGGTTGTTTTTGCTAATGAATGATAAGGAATTTGACGCGGATAGTTTTTAACTATAACTTCGGTTTCGAAAGTTTTTCAGGTGCATAACTGTATGCATGAATCTTTCTTCCATATACGAGGTGCGGCTGGTTCAACTTCTCGATCGAGGTGTTTTCAAGAATCATGAAAGATTTGAACGCGAATTGTAATTGTCGAGGTACAAATGAGGTTTAGGATAAAATCAAGTGGCAACTTGAAGATTTATTTAGTTTCATATGTTATAATCAATATTTTAATTCATTTTAATTGTCCCAAAGTTGGCAGTCTAATAGTGCGATTGTCCAATAGTCCAATAGTTCAACAGTTCAATATATTCATATATAATTTAATATACATAATTAATACGTATCGTGACCCGTGTACCGGTCTCGGTGTCGATCACAACTCAAAGTATATATATATTTTGGAATCAACTCCGACCCTGTATAGCCAACTCCCACCTTCACATATAGAGTGTCTATGGTTGTTCCGAAATATATATATAGATGGGTCGATATGATAAGTCGAAACCTTGCATACGTGTCCCGTTTAAAGTGCGTAAAAGTAAATAACAGAATTTAAATGACGATAAATAAAATTGCGAGAATGTAAATTGCGATAAATTAAATATTAATCAGTTAACTGGGAACAGTTAGCCGGAACAGTTAGCGTGGAATCCTTAACAGATTTTCAATTAGTTAATTCGTGTGTTTCTAACAAATTTTATTTTGTCCAATGTTTTCTTCATTTTGCCACTTGTTGGATTCTGATAGGTCAAAATCCAAATATGAAATTGAATAGAAATGGTTATTCTGTGGTGAACGAATACGTATATCGGTGATTGTAAATAGAATAACAATTGACCGTTGAATCAGATTCGAAGAATGTACTGTGTAACTTATTAGTGTGAATTCTGAATATTTCTCGGGTGCTACCCACCCATTAAAATATTTTCATCATTAACAGTTTGTACGAATGAATTTTTAATTACAATCTTTATGAAAATATACTTGCATATATATTTTCATCGGATATAATCATGGATTTAATGAGTCAATATGATATTAAACTCATTTGATTTATCGTTAATACTGGATTACATGATCTCTAAAACATTAGAGATTTCATAATCACCATGTTGAACAAAGATATAAGAGGTAGAACGTTACATAAAGCGAAGGTAATCGATGTAAAATGATATATAGAACGAGGATTATACTTGAAGTACAGATGATGATATTGAGGCGTGTAATGTTGATATTCGAGGTACAGATTGTGATGTTGAGAGTTACGGCACGGTTATGGTTTAGGGATAATAAGGGTACTGTCGACGTCGATAATGATGGTACTGATTATGCTGATGGTGCTGCTGCTGGTATTAGTAACCTTCGCACCAGGTTCTCCAAAGTCGTCACACGAGCGCATAGTTCGTTAATTTCTTCTAGTACTACGGAATGATTGACGGTTGAGACGAGCGGTTGAGTAAGATTCGAAATATAGGATAATATATAATCGTGACAGGATACTCTAGAAATGAGAGGGTAAATGGTTTCTCGAACAGGTTTGCTGGTAAGTGCTTTAGGTTCATCGCCAAGAGGCAACTTGGTGGATGGAAAGGATTTTCGATGTGGAATGATTTTCAGATATTGGATGATACTTTAACTATATAGAATATATATATGGTCCTAAAGATTTCGTAGGCTACGGAGGAATTTGCGGCATATGTCAGGCAATTCTACAGATACGCTAAGATAGAAATTATCAGATACGCTAAGATATGAATTTCGTCTATACACTATCGATGCACTAAATGCAGTAGAACGTGTCTAGACTTGAGAATGATAGGCAGGCAATTTCCTAAGGATGATAAGCAGATAATTTCCGACTAGAAATGATAAGCAAAACTTTTTAACAGGTAGACACGGTCAAAGTCCAGACTCACTAATGTATCCTAACAACTACCAGTTAGACACACTAATGGGAGACCTGGTTCGCTAAGACCACCGCTCTGATACCACCTGTGACGACCCGTCCTTATCCCCCTGGACGAAATCTTCAACATTTGGTTCCATTGCGATGATCGACTCCAAGTAATGTCCTTATCATGAGTAAATGCACAGCGGAAGACTTAACTCGTACCTGAGAATAACATGCTTTAAAAAGTCAACATAAAGTTGGTGAGATATATAGGTTTGATGCTAGCAGCGTTATAACTATCCATGGACCACAAGATTTCATATATAAAAATATAATACACTCGCAAGTGTATGAAAAGCATTCCAAGCAGTGGGCACCCGGTAACTAGCCTTAACAAGAGTGTGTACCCCTGAGTTATAATAATATGTGCACCGAATCAAGTGTGTTTCGTTAACCTCGAAGTACTAAACACCCGTTCTTCTAGTTTAGGAGTGACTAGAACAACATCTGGGTGGGGGTGTAAAACCCGATAGATCTATCTTTAGGATTCGCGCCTACCAGTTCATAAACCAATAGTTAAAGTTACCAAGCTAGGGGATTTTTGATTTATACCCATGTAGAACGTAATTTTAGTCACTTGTGTCCATAACGTAAATCATTTATAAAAATAGCGCATGTATTCTCAGCCCAAAAATATTTAAAGTTTAAAAGGGGACTATATACTCACCTAATGTATTTTGTAGTAAAAATACATATAACATCATTGAACACGTATAAGGTTGGCCTTCGATTCACGAACCTATATCGTTTATGTATTCATTAATACTTGTACATGTAATCAAATAAGTTTATATATATATATATAATCTATTAACTATATCATTTTTATGTTAAGTATATATATGTTTCATAAATTTATCCTCTATATAAAATATTAATTTTTATCATGTTATATGTATTTAATGTATCATTTGTTTTAAAAAAATAATTATAATAGTATTATCATAATATTAGTAATGGTAAAAATAATAATAACAATACTTATTATTATTAATAAAGATAATAGTGTTAATAATTCTGTTTATGATAATAATAATAATAATAATAATAATAATAATAATAATAATAATAATAATAATAATAATAATAATAATAGTAATAATAATAATAATAATCTTAATGATAGTTATAATAATAATGTTTATTTTGATAAAAGAAATGTTAATAATAATAGTAATAATAACAATAATTATAAATACTAAAATAATGATAAAAATATATTAATAATAATAATAATAATAATAATAATAATAATTATTATTATTATTATTATTATAATAATAATAATAATAATTATCATAACATTCATAACAATTAATAATACTAATATAATAATAATAATAATAATAATAATAATAATGATAATAATGAAAATAAGGTTATAAAAGTGTATACCCTGTTAATAAGTCTTTCTAAAAAGAATACTGTCCATGCCGGGGTTCGAACCTGCGACCCCTTGAATCCCGACACACACCTTAACCGTTGGGCTGTTGCCCATTATCTGATTAAGTTTACAATTTAATTATCTTAACCCGTTTTCTTTAATCCCTTCTTCTTCATGACTGATTCGACCAGGAACCCAGAATGGTTTATACCAGTTAATTTTTCCTAATTAGATTTATATCTTAAATTAATACAGAAGGCATCAATCGTGGTTGGACTTGTTTAAATCGAAACTTAGAATTACAGTAGCAGAAAAATAAGAATACGGTTAAACCCATTTTGAACTCAATCATCAATTTCGAATATAGAGTCCGTAATAGACTATGATTACTTCATGAAAAAGATTTCAATTCGGTATTAGAAGCTATCTGAATCGTTATCTCGAATTAAAATATCAAAACATCTACGAATTTTACTATGAACGAATCGTTTAACTTTCTTATAAATCGACTTTGACTTGTTAATTGAAACTCGATATACACAATTGGGTTTTGAAACTTTTCATACAGTTTAAATAGGAAATTCCTGACCGAATGGCATTTAAGGATTTTGAAATATGTTCCTGAATCGAAGTTTGCAAATATTGAACCCAACAGAGACGTCGACCCCATTTTTTTTATATATAACTGTTAAATTCCGATTTAATAGGAAGGTTAAGGGTGTTTTGGGATTGATATCTGTTAAAATAAATCCAGTCGGTATCCTCTACAACTGAACTTATTGGGTTTTTATAACAGATATTGTCAACAAATGGAATAAGATAGAGGGATAAAACAAATGAAAAGTTTAAAAACACATATCGATTTCCAGCTCAAATTTTTGGATATATCTGCCTTAGAATCTGCTTTATAGACAAAAGAAGATTTTGGATTGTGATGTTTTTTTTTTTTTTTTTAAAACGTATTTATCTGTATATATTTATCTTTATCATTGTTTATATTTATGTTTCTATATTTGTATATAACAATTATTTAATAAATGATTATATCTATAATACTTTAATATTACAATTAATATTAACAAAAGATCTATAATAATATAATGGTAACAATAATAATAATGATATTAATAAGTTAATACTAATAATACATAATAATAATAGTAATGATGTTACCAATAACAATTATAGTTTAAATTAATTATATAACAATTGACATTAATAAACCGCTAATCTTAATATTATTAATATTACTAATAATTTTACTAATGGTAATTATTAATCAAAATGTTATAACAAATTGCATATATTCCATATATTATATATATCTAGTTACATATTTCCATTTTACTAACGACTTACTTACTTGTTTGTTATTTTATGTTGTTAATTATATCTACCTAAAGTATGCTTCACTAATTCAAAGTATTATAAATACATTTATATTTATATTTATACCCATATATATTTGTTCGTGAATCGTCAGTCATGGTCAGAAAGGTAACTGATTACAGATTTCTAAATTTTTGGACTCAACAATACCTATTTTGCTTATCGTGTCGAAAACCTATAGAGATTAGGGTTTAAATTTGGTCGGAAATTTCCGGGTCGTTACAACAATCTTCACGCATAACATTCCTGAAACAATAACTCACAATCATAAAGCACGATCTCTAGTCGACATCAAAAACCCATCACTCTTCCTCATTAGGAACTCCGAATACCTATTAAGGCTTAGCACAGTACACTCCGACACTTCGCTATATATAACACCACCGGAGCTTCCTTGGGCGGCAGTAAAAACTCTCCCCACTTAGAAATGTGGCTCCACATTCTCACCGCCAAGATGATAACATCCTGGGGAATTAGCATTCCACGAAATACATGACCATTCTCATCACTGGTCATCCACCCCAAATCACCACGAAATCACTTCAGGCTCTCAGAGCCGACATACACATTCGCTTGAAGTGACGTACACGCGATAACATCGCACCTTCATACCATAATTACTATTAACAGTCCTTAATCATTTGCAAAGCGAACTCCACTAAGGTCTTACATACGCCTCTACGACTAGGCATATGCCACTCCGCTTAATCAGTCGTACATCTCAGTCGAGATCACCCGACCTTCCACTCAACGAACCTTTATCAACAATGGCTCACTCTCATGGTGAAGAGTGACCAATCCGACATGATAATTGCGTCGACCACAATATCAACAATTCATCATAATCTTCGGCCTAACTGAAGATTAAGTACATCACCGACTCGCCGGTCATCTTTACCCATCCATCACATAAGAGCAACAAGATTCGCTCATCCGTCACTTCATAAGAAGTATTCATCACAATGCTCTTAAACTTCGACTTTCGCAACCGTCGAATTACTATCAACCGTAGATCACTATTATAATCTCCGATGCTTCCAAGGGTATCTCAAGGGCACCCTAAGCACAAAGTGATCACACCACTACCGGAGTTGAACATTACACTAGTAGGTATAAAAAGCACCTGACGCAGTGTCATGCAGACTCCCACCCCAATCAATCGAATTTTAGAAAATCGATCTTTAGGTTCCATACACCCATCTCTCTATAATAATGACCCGAAGTCATACTTACCCGACAACCTTATGGTTTATTGTCTTATCGATAGTTCCTAGCGATCACACGCTACCCGCAATCTCTACAAGGCCAAACGATATGGCCTCGCGAAACCTTTCATCTAACACTAAAGAGATGCTTGAAAACACCAAGTCTTACACCCTTTCGCACATCGACACATCCACCACTACAAGGGATATTCCGTTAGGAATGTTACTCTATAATCCACAACACGCTAACATACTAACGCAATTACCGTCGTACGGGTCCCACTCCCATGAGTTTAATGACCCTAAGACTACTCGATTCGCCAATTCCAAGGCGACTCACAATTAGAATCCTAACACGATTCTCTAACCACACACTCTACCGAGTGTAACCCTGTTCTACAATAATTAGACTTGCTACATCCCATTATGAGATTCAAGTCCTTGTCGCACATACATACACACTAATCGGTCATCCTAGTTACGATGGGTAACTACAACCAATGACGATCTCAAAATGCACCCACTACGTAGGGTGACTAAATATACGCCGAACTCTTGAGTTGGCTCATTCACTTAACTAACCATATTTACCGTAACAATTTCCGACTCACAACGAATCCGATGTGACAACAAGCACATCACCCGAGACCACTATAACCTAGGAACCAATAAAATATTCCTTATTTATCCCGAATCTACCCCAACCATGCCACGTTTCCTCCGCTCGGTACTCGTCATGTCATGCTCGGTGCCAAGATACACGGTTGTAATAATGGTGATCAGTCACTATTACAATTGCGTACCTTACCATTTTCACATAGTCACGCAAAGTACCTTACCCGGACTGACGCAACATTGACACAAAATAATACGCGATAACTCCTAGTACCCGAATGACCAAAGTCCTTACCGTGAACTTGATCACTCAAAACCGCCAAACATACGAATCTCTCCAATAGATTCATCCCTAGGATACCGCACAAAAGATACCTGTATATATACACCTATATACAATATAATAAATGTACACAAGTACACCGCAGCCACAAGTCAACCTACATCCTAGGTGACTATCACTAAAACAATGTCCAAGTTCGCCTACTTACATTAGGCACTAGCTATCTAAGGCACTAATTTACACACGAAATAAGGCCCCACATAATCACACTTTGGACAAAAATAAGTCCTAGTTAGTCACCTACTCTAAGGCACTAACAAATCTCAATCCGACCCGTATTCCTACAAGTCCCGCAAATAATGCATAACCGTCAATAAGTCTAAGACTAGGTACCTATTCCAAGATCACCTAATTCTCTTAGACTATGCTCTGATACCACTTGTAATGACCCAACTTCGTTTTACCAAAAACACGCCCTAAAAAAAATCTGGGACAGTACATCTGGACGGCGTCCAGTTATCTGGACGACGTCCAGCTCTGAAGGACTGGACGGCGTCCAAACCCTTGGGAGGGCGTCCAAATGAACTAAAAGTTCCTGATCAGTTTTTCAAATTCACACGAGCGGAAAACCCGCTTCCCGACACTTTTAGACGAAACAACTTTAACAACACATCATATTAAGTAAAACTAAGAGGTTTCCACAATGAAAATAAGTTTTACAACACCGGGCCCACAATGACCCGTTTTACAAATAATATAGCGATTTCGACCCATTTATATTTTTAGACGGATTAGGACTCTACAACCCAACCCGATACCAAGAGCATAATCCCGAGGACTACCAAACCCTCAATACGCATTAACATATCCAAAAGCTACCCCATCGAGCCCAAGCGCTCCTAAACATCTAGTCTAACAACTAGTTAGCTTCAAAACACGATACCTGTAAAAAGGTAAACAACGAGAGGGGTAAGCATAAAGCTTAGTGAATGCAATAATTATACACATACATATATAACCTACTTACTTGCAATCACTTACACAATTACCGCATAAACGCTAGCAATATAATAGCATACCATCGCAAAGTATAACGCTACATGTCCAATACGCAAGCTAGCACAAACAATAGTATATAACTCGAACAATATAATATGCTACACTATAACACATAACCATGGTTAACCATTCTCGCGTCATGGTGCTACCGGCTCTTTGGTTCACACCATACGCATTTGTCATGATGCTACCGGCTCTTTGGTTCACATCACAACTCGAGTCATACTCACGCTAGAGTGCTACCGGCTCTTTGGTTCACACTCTAACAACGCTAAGGTGCTACCGGCTCTTTGGTTCACACCCTAACAAATCGTGCTATAGCGCTACCGGCTCTTTGGTTCACACTATAACACACGTACTATGACGCTACCGGCTCTTTGGTTCACATCATAGCAAGCTCGCACATACTATGGCACTACCGGCTCTTTGGTTCATACCATAGCACAGAAATAAATACATTACATACATATGCATATAATCATTCCACTCACCTCGAGATGCCCGCACAAATCATTTATGTAAACCGTCTCCAAACGCAACCGAGCAAGCTTTTACCTATAATACGCATATACATATACACACAATCCGCCCATTTAGACACCTAAAGTGGACTTCACCAATTACCACTACGGGTGGTAATTCCGACCCATTTAAAAACATCATTTAACACTTAATAAAAGCGTTTAACATCCATTTAATCCAAACTAGTGTCATCATCAATTTTGACCCAATTCAAAGTCAACCCGTTTTGACGTAAGTCCAAAAACGCCCAAACTAACCAATAATCACTAACACAAGTGAAAATGGCCCTAATACACCAATTAAATCAATTCACAAGTGTTAAACACTTATCTTACCCGATTTGACACATAAACCCTAATTTTGACCCAATTCAAAACTAGTCTTCCAAACATACCCAAATGGGTTCCAATACTCCCATAATCACTAAACTAAGTGATTACACACTATTTACGAACTCTAAGCAAGGCTAAGTCCTTCACCAATCCAAAACCCACAATCATCAACAATAAACCCGATTACTAGTTCAAATCTTCCATTAATGACTAAACGGGTTATCCCAAGAACATACAAGTTGAAACCCCAAATTGATTATCAAATCAAACAATAAAAACTCGAAGTTAGAACTTACTAACACTACCACAACGTAGCCGTGAACGAGGAGAACAACTTTAACTCTCGCGACCCGACCCGAATCACTCTCCTTCTTCTCCAAATCCCCAACTCTCTCTCTAGAACCTCCTCTCTCTCACACTAGGGTTTGGTTGGGAGTGTTTGTGGGTGAAAATGGGGATAAGAGTGAGTTTAGATCAGTTTTGATAGCCCAAACGACCCCCAAGTGAAAAGACCCAAATACCCTTTTTTAAAAGCTTCAAAAAGTCACAGCTGGCCCTTCAGGCCTTTTGGACGGCGTCCAAAAAGCTTGGACGGCGTCCAGATTAACTAACTCAGTTTTCTGAACTTGTTTTGGTCGTAACTTTCAAACCGTAACTCCGTTTTCGATGAATCAAATATCGTTGGAAACGTAATGAGATTTCCTTTCTAATGGTAAGGTTTTAGAACATAAAATCCAACTTTATTTGGGATCCAAATATACGCTTACATGCCTCGTATTTCGAATGACGTTCGGAATAACGCGTAACTAAAAAACGGGGTGTTACACTAATGAATGTTCCAAAAACGGATTTCTAGCAATTTTATAGGATCTTTTGGGTAAAACAGGGTAAAATTATTTTGAAATTACCTAAATATTCTTGCTAATCACTTTTTTAGACAAAATCGAATTTTTCAAAATTTGGCGTTTTACGGTTACTTGTCCTTAAACCTTTACCCAATACCTCACACTTAGAAGAACATTGTCCCTAATGTTCTCTGAAGTAGAATATTTTAATACTTTATAAATTAAAGACAATATCTCTTAGAATCTCTAAGTTAGTTCCGGGGGTGACCCCACACTTAGAGCTTTTAGTGTGTAATAATTGAAAGAGGTTTGAGGAAATATTACTTCCCTACGGTCAGGTTACTCTCCTAGTGATGGGCTTTCCTACGGTCAGGTTACTCCCCTAGTGCTGGAAAGGACTAGTCTCTTTGATAAAATTCTGCATGAAGAACAAACGAGAGTACCATTTCCACTAGATATATAACTTTTTATACAATGCTTTTAAAAGATAAACTTAAAGAAAATAAAGTAGTCTATGAAATACTCTCCTGGTCAGTTTGTAGAGCGGTGTCTATGAAGTATCCATTAGGTCCGAAGGGATCATCATCGTCATCGAGTCTCAGAAAATACTCAAGCGGCTGTCCTGAGTCCAACTTAGGTTCCAGAAGTGTGTCTAGACACAGGTGCAATGGTAACTCCAGGTGTGATAGGCTCAGGAATGGCTCCTCATCAGGGATGCTCCTGATAATTTCAAAAACCTAGGCCATGGGTGGCTCTACTGAGATAGGTACTGTCACTAAGTGACAGCCTTCAGGTGGCTCACGAACAAGGACTGTCTGAATGACTGAGGCAGGAAAAACAACTAATACAGGTAGCGTGATAGGAGCAGCGTGAGCTGGAATGGCGGCTGAGGCGACTGAATGAACTGAGACTGAAGTGGAGCGCTTGGGAGTAGCTTGTCATGTTTGGGGAACACAGCATGCTAGTCTGAATGACGAAGGGCCTAGAGTATTCTGGGGCATTCCTTCACGCTGAAGGTATGCTCTGAGAGCTCGATAAAGTCTCTGCTGGTCTCTAAGTAATGCCCACGTAACATCTAGGTCATTCAAGGTGGCTCCAAAATGAATCACAGCCTGCGGCTCACGTGTCTGTAGTGGCTCTGGATGCTCAGCGGTCTCGAAGCTAAACGCCTAGAGCGTCATACTGGTGGAGCTAGCGGTGCCGTACTGATGTCCTCCTCAACACTCTTAAGGATCAAACACCTTGGACCTAATTGTCCTGTTTATGGCCTAAACTGATCTGTGCTGCTCTTCGATAGGTAAACTCTGGGAGTCCTTCTCCTGCGAACTAGAAGCAATAGGAAGCTCCTGAACTTAGCATTTTACCTGAATACATTCAAAAAACTCATAAGTACTAAGCGCAAGTATGGCGCTTAGGGTTAGTGCATAGTAAAATATTTTTGTAGACTGAAAATAATCTAAAAATTAAAAATTAAGAAAAATAAAAAGGATAAGCAAGGGGTGCCTCCCAAGAGCGCTTTGTTTATCAAGTCGTTAGAGCCCGACTTCTTCGGGTATGTCTTTAGAATGGATCAAAGGACAAGAGATACTCCTCTTTGTCGTGGTCTTCTAGATAAGCTTTTAATCGGTTTCCGTTGACTTTGAAGCTGTCAGTAGGTCCTTCTAATTCTACGGCTCCGTGCGAAAAATAATGTATTTCTTTGTATGGCCCACTCCATCTTGATCTGAATTTTCCAGCGAATTTCTTGAATCAGGAATTAAAGAGTAGAACTTATCTCCAGGAGCGAACTTTGTAGGTATCAGTTTTGCATCGTGTGTCAGCTTCGTTCGTTCCTTATAGATGTATCACTTCTTGTAAGCTTGGTCTCTTAATTCAGCGAGTTCATTCATCTGCATCTTCCGATGCTTAGCGGTTACTGAAGGATCAAGGTTACAGGTTTTCAATGCCCAGAGAGCCTTATAATCTAGTTCTAGCGAAAGGTGACAGACTATTCCATATATCATGCGATAGGGTGTAGTTGCTAGAGGATTCTTGTAAGCAATCCGGAATGCCCACAGAGCATCGTCTAGTTTTTCAGCCCATTTATTCCCATGATGGCCGACGGTGCGTTCTAGAATTCTCTTTAGTGCTCTGTTAGTCACTTCTGCCTGTCCGTTAGTCTGTGAATGATAGGCAGTGGACATCTTGTGGGTAACTCCGTATTGTTGCATCACCTTCATAAATTGGGTATTACAGAAGTGTGTGCCTCTATCACTTATTATAGCGCGTGGAGCTCCGAATCGGCAGAAGAGTCTTTTCAGGAAGTTGGTGACGACCTTGGCATTATTAGTTGGAAACGCTTGGGCTTCGACCCATTTGGAGACGTAATCTACTGCTACGAGGACATATTCTTTCCCATTAGACTTAGGGAACGACCCCATAAAGTCTAATCCCCATATATCAAAGATTTCGCAAGCTTGGATATTAGTCCGAGGCATCTCATTCTTCACAGAGATAATACCTTGCCTTTGGCATGCGTCGCAACGCTTCACAAGCTCTTGCGCATCTCGGAATATAGACGGCCAATAAAATCCTGATTCGTAGACTTTTTTTGCGGTTAAGTTTGCTCTATGATGACCTCCAGTTGGTCCGTGGTGACATTGGTGAAGAATCCCCGTTGCTTGTTTTTCATCTATGCACCTCCTGATTATCTGATCAGGTCAAATTCTAAACAGGTACGGATCTTCCCAGTAGTAGTATTTAGCGTCCCTGAAGAACTTCCTTCTTCGGGATGTGCTCATTCCTTTCTATACTACTCCAGCAACTAGGTAGTTGGCTATGTCAGCGTACCAAGGAGTATCAATAAATTGTGATCCTATGTTAGCTTGTCCTAAGCTCATAAGCTGTTCTTCCAGAAATTTGTCTCTGATATCTTGTTCAGCAAGTTGTTCCATTGCTGGGTTCTCCAAACGACTAAGATGATCTGCTGCGACATTTTCAGCTCCTTTCTTATCTTTGATCTCGATGTCAAATTCTTGAAGGAGTAAGATATATCGTAGGAGTCTCGGTTTAGCATCTTCCTTGGTGAATAGATATTTGAGGGCTGAAACCGTAGTTTTGGACAGGATGAGATAGGAACGGAATTTGTCGAAGGCAAAACTACTGCTAGCAGCTCCTTTTTCATGGTGGTGTAATTCTCCTGAGCTCCGGTCAAGGTTTTGCTGGCATAATAGATTGGATGAAAGTTCTTATCTTTCCGTTGTTCTAGTTTAGCTCCAACTGCGAAGTCACTCGCATCAAACATGATTTCAAATGATAAACTCCAATCAGGAGCTATCATGATGGGTGCATGTGTGAGTTGTTCCTTTCGATAGTTGAATACTTGAACACAATTCTTCGTTGAAAACAAAGGAAACTTCCTTTCCGAGGAGATGAGTAATAGGTCGCGTGACCTTTGAAAAGTCTTTTATGAAACGTCGGTAGAAACTGGCGTGTTCAAGGAAACTCCTTACCGCTTTTACTGTGGTAGGTTCTGGAAGTTTAGCTATGATTTCAATCTTAGCCTTATTGACTTCTATTCCTGACTTTGAAATTTTATGTCCTAAAACTATACCTTCTTTTTCCATGAAGTGACATTTCTCCCAATTTAGAACTAAATTCGAATCTTCACACCAGGTGAGCATCTTGTCAAGGTTAGAAAGGCACGAGTCAAAGGTACTACCAAAAAATGAGAAGTCATCCATGAAGACTTCCATACAACGTTCAATCATGTCGTGGAATATCGCTACCATGCATCGCTGAAATGTAGCTGGTGCATTGCATAACCCAAAGGGCATGCGTCGATAGGCAAATGTTCCACAAGGACAGGTGAAGATTGTTTGTCCTTGGTCCTTTGGATCGAGGGGAGTTTGAAAGTAGCCGGAAAAACCGTCAAGGAAACAATAAAACTCATTTCCTGATAGACGTTCCAACATCGGATCAATGAATGGTAATGGAAAATGATCTTTCCAGGTTGCATCGTTAATTTTATGATAATCTATGCAAACTCTCCAACCGGTGACCTCCCATGTTGGAATAAGTTCATTATTCTCATTTTGGATTACGGTCATTCCTCCCTTCTTGGGTACAACTTGAACAGGACTGGCCAATGGCGAATCGGAAATAGGATAGATCAGACCGGCATCGAAAAGTTAGATTACTTATTTCTTGATGACTTCTTGAATCATAGGATTGACCCTTCTTTGTCTCTGAACTGATGGTTTAAAATCATCTTCCATGAAGATCTTGTGGGTGCAATAGTTGGGACTGATTCCTTTTATGTTGGAAATCTTCCAAGCAATTACTTTCTTATGTGATTTCAGAACCTGAATTAATTTTGCCTTCTCGTGTGGTGTGAGGTCTTTTGAAATGATTATAGGGAGTTGTGATTCTCCTTCTAAGAATGCATACTCCAGACGTTCAGGTAATTTCTTCAATTCCAATTCCGGAGGTTCCTCGATAGATGGCTTCATTCTAGCTATTTCTGCTCTGTTCAACGAGTCATATCTCTCTAGAATTCTGATTCTTCATCCTTAATAGCAGTCACTGATGCTATCTGTTCTTTGGTTCTGGAAATTATCCTTCTTAATACTTCTTCTTCAGAAATGTCTTCTTTAGTTTCGAAGATTGGTTCAGGAATCTCAACACAATCCTCTTTTGACTGTGGTTCCTGAAATACCGGAATGAAATATGTTTTTAATTCGGTATTCTTCTTAATAGAGGTAGGGGAATGCCTTGACCTAGCGGTGCTATTTAGATAGTCTTTCCGAGAAAGTTACTTTCGGAGTGGGGAGATTGATTTTGACCAGGATCTATGGCTGAATGGACGTCGAGATTTTCTTCAGGAAGTGTAAAGAACAGATCCTTAGAAATTTGATCTTGACTACATATAGTCATGGTATCCTCCAGATATTTGTTATCGAGTTCTTAAAAAGAAACAACGAGATTGATATCTTCTTCGCGGGGGTGGCTCATGAGTTGGTCGACATTGAATGTGACTTCTTCACTTCCAACTCTTAATTTCAACGATTTCTCGTGAACATCTACGGCCTTGGCAGTATTCAAGAATGGTCTGCCAAGTATGAGTGGGACCTTCGTGTCTTTCTCAATATCCATAATGACGAAATCAATGGGGAATGCAAACTTATCCACCCTAACTAGGACATCTTCAGCTATTCCACGAGGAATCTTAACTGTTCTGTCTGCGAGTTGGATAGTCATTCTTGTAGGTCTTAAGTCTTTTAATCCTAGCTTTTTGAATAATGAATAGGCATTAGGTTTACACTGGCTCCTAAGTCTGCTAACGCATTGCTAATTTGGACATCTTGCAGGTAGCAAGGTACCGTAAATCTTCTTGTTTTTCCTTCCTAAGTCTACCTGGGAAAGGTATGCGGGCGCGCGGAATAATGTCCAGGGCCTTAGGAGAGATAGGTTCCGGTGGATTGACAACTGGGTCAATTGGCACAGGTTCCGTATCGAAAAAATCTTGTATGGGTATATCAATAGTTGTTTCCTTCCCACCTCTAGTGACTACTAGGGAATCAAACTCACTACACTCTAATTCAACTTTAGTGGTTAATCGTTTAAGTGTAAGCTGAAAATTGGTTATTAATTCTTCAATAGTGTTTATCAAAGTATCAAACTTGTTTTGGCATTCTATGACTTGAAGGTTTATCGTGTACTGCTTTTTCATAAATTCAACTAAAGTTTCCTTAGAGAGGATAGTAGGTTGGTGTTGTGGGATGATTATATTAAAGTCCGAGCTATTCTGCTGTTTATGTATCCATCTAGGGTAAGGATACCTTAGATTGGTTCTAGAAGCATCAGAACTTTTAGGAATTGGTAAACTTTGAAGAGTGAGGGTGAGATCGTATAACATGGTTTCCAGCATTTGTACCGTATGAGCGAAAATGTCATCCTTCTCAGTAGCTTCATTGTTCCAATCTTCCTGTTGTGCAGCTATTGTTTCCAAAAGATTTCATGCTTCGTCTGCTCTTCGTGACATGAAATTGCCTTGCGAGGCCATGTCTAGGAGAGACTTATCATCCTTGGTTAACCCATTGTAAAGCGTGCAGACTATGTCTGCCCGACTTAACGAACGATTCGGAAATCTTTTAAGCATCAATTTTACTCTATTCCATGCTAGACACAATGACTCGTTTTCTTTTTGAGAAAAGTTTGTGATATCATTTCTTAAACAGGTTTGCAAGGAAGGTGGATAGAATTTGTTTAAAAACTTAGTGGCTAATTCTTCTCATGAATGTATTGAATTCGGTTTAACCTCATTAAACCATGTTAAAGCGCGTGTAGACAGAGAATATTGAAAAAGATGAAGTTTTAAAATATTTTTCTCGTTTTCTTCCTTCTTAAAAGAGTCAACCAAGCTGATAAATTTGTTTAAGTGAAAGTTTGGATTGTCAGTCGGTAATCCTTGAAATTTAAAGATCATACTGACCAGTTTGATCATGTGTGAACTGATTTTAGGACTTCCTTCGGTTCCTAAGGTGATTGGTCCTCCTCTTTCTTCTAAGCATGACTTTTGCATAGAAGCAAGTGTGTTTTGTTGTTCCATTTTTTTAGATTTTCTTTTTAAAAGAACTTAAAACTAACTTTTAGAAAATATTAATTGACTAAAAGGATCGATAATATAATAAAAACAATTATTTTTGAAATTCGGTCGCTAACCTTATCGGATATTCCAATTGATAGGATTTCTCACAGATTACTTTGTATTTTGGTGGCCAGGCCGACTACGGAGAGGCAGGATCCTTTTGGTTCCAATATAATTGGAGACTGTTCGGAAAATCCAACAACCAAGTCCGTGTATAAGTGTCTTTCTTAGACACCACCAATAATACTTTTGTCTGTTTAAAATCTTTCTTGATTAAAATATTCGATCCCCGGCAGCGGCGCCAAAAAACTTATTACACCAATGATATGACCTAAACGGACGGTTTTATTAGTGCGATGTCGTTAGGTCGCAAAACTTCAGAATCAGCTGATCAGAGTAGCGAACAATGGTTTATTATTTATATTTGTGGGGCCCAAATTTACTTTTCTTTCTAATGGTAGAATGTGTAAGTTAACCTAGGGTCGTGCTTTTGAATGGTTTAACGAATTGAAGATCAAGTGAATAATTGTCTTTGTTTAAATTACCTGAATAAAGGATAGTAGTTTGTTTTAAGGTAATAGTCCTAAATTTGGAAAAGTAAAGAAAGTGGAAGGATATCCGGAGTATGCAGATCAAGGAAATGTTGACCAAGATATTAGTTTGGGCTAGGGAAAGGTAACTATGTTGATGTTAAAGCTATGATTGGAATGATATATCTGGTTGGATGAGCCAATTACACAAACCTACTTATCTCTAAACTCTCAGAGTTCTCGTCGAGTAGCAAAAAACATGTCACTTGGTTGTATAATTGAAAGGTATCTATACCTCGGAGGTTATCCTCAGTAGAGCATTAGGTTTATTAGTGAGTTGAGTTCTATTCCTAACCCTCGTTATTAGTTCACAATAACTTGATTATGAACACTAAACTCTCAATAAACAATAGATACAAATTATATGAACAAAATTGAGAGAACACGAATGATATATAATATGAAAGACAAAGTAATCGTGCTTGAGAGATGCAAAATACAATGAACATCGTACCCCTATTTATACAAGGTTAAACCAAATCTCCAAGATTTGGTTTCCAAAACTACTTGACTAAAAGATAGGAAAAGATAAACTAAAACTTATTAATATTCTAAACAAATCAGTGTTTATCTTCTAGAGATAATATCAAATCAAAACGTGATCTTCTAAATATTTATCCAGATCTCCAGAATTCCCATAGCTTCATTATCAAGTAATTAAACCGTTGACCACAACAGATTCTGCAACTCCAGACTCTAACATTCAGACTCTAAACTCCTGCAAAAACATTTTGACTCATCAGATCATTTTCCAACAATCTCCCCCTATCTGATGATGTCAAAACTACCTGTTCTTCTACTCCTTCAGTTTTGTAAGCTCCTTCTCAATCAACTTACACTTGCTCTTCATATATCTCATTTTCTTCAACATGGGCAACTTACCCTGCAAGTGTTTCAACAACTTAACTCTAAAAGGATGAGTCTGTTCAGTTGTGCACCTGGTCAACAATCCAAGCAACAAATTAATATCTGCACCTTCAAACTGATCCACTCTAATCAGCATTCTTAGATTTCCAGTCGTTTTGATCATTAAGGCATCCAAATACTCAACATAGCTTTCATCAATAAACTGCAAATGTTCTGGAACAGAGTATCTCCCAACATGACCTCTAAACCTTCTTTCTTTCATCTCCAAATTAAACATACTACAGAAAACTTCATAGTCCTTTGAGCTAATAAAACCTTCTTCAAACACAAGATGAACTAAATTACAAACTTTCTTAAACACTTCATCAACAATTTCCTTATCTCCCTCACATCTTTGAATACAAACAGCCAACCCTCTCCATTCACAAAAACCAAGTCTCAAAATATGACTCACTTTCACCTTTATTCTTCTATCAGACAAATGGGTCATGGTTAATAACAAATTCACCTCAGTTTCAATCTTCACAATCTCAACACTGACAACATCTCCTTCATACCTTTTAAACCTAAACCTTTTATTCATCAAAGACCTCAGCCTCTCTTGAGCAGCAGCAATATCAAGAACACTTTCTTGACCACCAACTATGATTTGAGTACCACTTTCACCAACATCGGTTTGAACACCAGATTGATCAACACTAGCACCACACTCTTCAACATTCATTTGTACATCCTCACCTGTGTCAACACCATCACCTGTACCCATTTGACTTACATTTGCAACCACAACTTGATCATTTTCAACATTTTCTTGAGAAACTGCTTGATCACCATCATCTCTAACTTGATCACCATCATCTCTAACAACAATCTCATCTTCAACCATTGGAACAACTTCAGCATCAACAACTTCAGTTTCGATAACCTCAGCTTCAGTTTCAGTTCTTTCATTATCATTATTCTCCCCCTCAACCTGTAACTCCCCCTCAATATGAGCCCTTTTGGAAGACTCACCATCACCACCTGCAGCTAACCTCTTTCGTTTCTCCCCCTTTTTGACATCATCTTGAGAGAGAGCAGATAAGAATCTCCAAATTTCAGCTTGATCATCCTTAATAGACTTGATATCTGAGGCAAAACCAGCAAAACACTCTTTAATTTCTTCAACACCCTGCATCTTAGCCTCCAAACTGCTCAATCGATCACCAAAACCTGCAATATCACCAGAACCCTGTACAATCCCAACCAACCTCCTAACCTCCAACACCTCATTATTTGAAACCAAATTATTATTAAAGTTAGAATGAAGTTTATTAATTTGTGACTGCACACCCTGAAGCTTGTCATCAAACTCCTGAGCCATAGAAGTCAAAGCTTGAGAAAAGCCAACCTCTGTGACTGGTGCCTCAGCCTGCAATGTAGAACCAGTTGGGATTAATAAAGGTTGTATGTCCTCAACACTTACCTGTTGTGAAGTAGAGTGATCCTTGGACAAAGAAGTTATTGAGACTTGTACTTCATCCTGTGATCTGAATGAAGCATTGGCAGCCTGTGCAAGAATGTGTAAGGATTGGACATTTGGAGAGTGGAGTGGCAGACTGATGTCTGAGGTAGGTTTAGCCATAGATTGGTCTTGAGTTTGGTTTGATAAGTCCAGGATTGGGACTTGATTTAAGTTATCTGAGGGGGTTAATTCAGTAACTGTAATGAGGTTATCCAAGCTCACTATCCTAGATGGTTTAGGCTGGGTTAAAGTACTCCCCTCACCAACCTCTAGCAGAGGTGGTGGAGTTGTACTTGCAGCACCTTGCCTAATAGATGTTTGATGTGCATCTATGGGTGCTGGAACAACTAGGTTTGCAGACATGTGAATATTCTCAGTATGAGCTGGTGAGCTCACAAGGTTGTTTAATGAAGAATTTTGTTCTTGAGCAGTGGGAGAAGGTGGGTTTGAATTGAGTGGGATTTCCTCATCCATCCCTTCTGCCTGCTCTGTTTGTTGAACATTGTGTGGTGGAGTATACCGTTAATTCCAATGATACCAAAAAGGCTCTCGTTATTGGTTTTAGCCCCAATAAGGCTCTAGTGTGCGGTTCATCCGCGGGTTACAAGCTTGTGTATTCAAAGTTGTTCCCTGTTTCGAAACAACCACACGTCGAGTAAAATTACCGAGCCAACTAAACCCGGTGTCGGTGTAGGGCGGAAAAGATACTCGAGAATGGCAATTTGTACAATTCAATTCAATTCAATTCTTGGGTAACAACTTTGACTCTGATTGCTCAGAATCTGCAGGTTGGTCTGCACGGCCAAGATTGACCCAATGCATCATAACAGAAAGTTATCAAAAAGATTGACACAATCATTATCAAATTAATACTCCTGACAAAAAAAAATTTAAAAAGTTACCATTAACTCCCTTTATTAATACCAAATTTGACCCTTTTATTTTAGGAAATAGAATAAAGAAAAAAAAATTAGCCTAAAAACGAAATTTAAAAAAAAAAAACTTTATTTGACGAAAGAAGGAAACAAATTTATACACAAAAATACACTTGAGTAAAACTTTCCCAGACTCTGAACAATAATTCAGACTCAAGAAATTTCATTACTGGACAACATTTCAGCTGATGGATTTAACATTCCAAGTTGTTCAAGAAGATAAAAATGCCTTTCTTCAGGAAGTGCTTTAGTGAAAATATCTGCCAATTGATCTTTTGTGCCAATATGTTTTAACACCACTTTGCCTTTCTCAACACAATCTCTTATAAAATGATGTCTGATCTCTATGTGCTTGGTCCTGGAATGAAACACTGGATTTTCAGTAATAGCAATAGCACTTTCATTATCACACATGATTGGAGTTTTGGTTAATGATAATCCAAAATCCAATAACTGATGTTGCATCCAAAGCAATTGAGCACAACAACTCCCTGCAGCTACATATTCAGCTTCTGCTGTTGAAGTAGCAACTGAATTCTGCTTTTTACTTGACCAGCTCACCAATTTGCCACCTAACAATTGACAACCACCAGATGTGCTTTTTCTGTCTAACTTACAACCTGCATAGTCTGCATCTGTATAACCAATTAGATCAAACCCTGAGTCTTTAGCATACCAAAGACCCAGGTTAGGAGTACCTTTCAGGTATCTAAAAATTCTTTTCACAGCCTTATAATGAGACTCTTTAGGATCTGACTGATAACGTGCACACATACATGTAGCAAACATTATATCAGGTCTACTAGCAGTTAAGTATAACAAAGATCCAATCATACCTCTATAGGTTGATTGACAAGTTGGTTTTCCAGATTCATCTTTATCAAGCTTTTCAGAAATACTCATTGGGGTTCTTAAAGTGGAACAATTTTTAAAACCAAACTTAGTAAGCATATCAGAAACATAATTACTTTGGTTAATAAAAATACCCTCTTGACTTTGCTTAATTTGAAGCCCAAGAAAATAGTTTAGAGTACACAAATTACTCATCCTATATTCTTTTGACATTATATCTGAAAACCATTTTCTCAAAGTTGGATTAGTAGACCCAAAAATAATGTCATCAACATAAATTTGAACCAGTAACACATCACCTTTCTCCTTTTTGATGAATAGAGTCTTGTCAATAGCTCCTCTAGAAAATTTCTTTTCTAGAAGAAATGTTGACAGAGTATCATACCAGGCTCTGGGAGCTTGTTTCAGACCATACAAAGCTTTCTTCAACCTGTAAACATGCTTTGGAAACTTCTTATTTTTGAAACCAGGAGGTTGTTTCACATACACCTCTTCTTGCAAAATACCATTCAGAAAAGCACTCTTCACATCCATTTGAAACACCACAAAGTCTTTATCTGAGGCATAAGCTAGAAACAATCTGATTGCTTCAATTCTAGCAACAGGAGCAAATGTCTCATCATAATCTATACCTTCTTCTTGT
The DNA here is from genome assembly GCF_046630445.1 of Rutidosis leptorrhynchoides. NCBI lineage: Eukaryota > Viridiplantae > Streptophyta > Magnoliopsida > Asterales > Asteraceae > Rutidosis > Rutidosis leptorrhynchoides. Next base: position 159,058,761 of record NC_092335.1, on the reverse strand, counting down.
CTATACCCTTGAGCCACCAACCTTGCTTTGTTTCTAACCACAATACCATCTTTATCAACCTTGTTTCTATAAACCCACTTAGTGCCAATTGCAGTTTTACCTTCAGGTTTTGGAACCAATTCCCACACATCATTTCTTTCAAACTCTGTCAATTCTTCAGTCATAGCTTCAGCCCAATCATTATCTGACAATGCTTCATCTACTTCTTTGGGTTCAATGAGTGAAAGAAAATTTGAGAAGAAACAATAATTAGCAATTGCAAAATCAGACACAGGTGTCTGAGATGAAGAACCAGTTTTAGGTAAACCAGTAGGATCTACAACATAATCTTCAAGATGCTTTGGAATAACAATATTTCTAGAAGATTTTCTAATAGGAACAACAGGATTCACAGTAGTATTGGAAGGTTGATCATCTTCATGAATAACAATTGGCTCATCTTCTTGTTGAACTTCTTCAGTGAGAGCATTATCTGCAGAATGTTTCAGTCCAGACAAATTAAATTCATCTGTCTCAGACTCTGAATCTAGAGTCTGAGTATTGTTACCAGAAATTAAATTTGACAATTCACCAAGTGCAGAATGCTCAGAACTAGAGGATTGATCCATTTCAATGGGACTTTCATCAAAGGAAACATTAATGGATTCTTCAATCTTCATCCTCCTCTTATTATACACTCTATATGCTTTAGACACAGAAGAATAACCAATAAACACACCTTCATCAGATTTTGGCCTCATCTTTTCAAGCTGATCCCTTTGATTCAAAATATAGCACTTACATCCAAATACATGAAAGTAATGAATAGTAGGCACCTTTTTATGATACAATTCATAGGGAGTTTTGCCATGTCTCTTCACAATTAATGACCTGTTTTGAGTATAACAAGCTGTATTGACAGCTTCTGCCCAGAATCTGAGTGCAACATCTGATTGACATAACATGGTTCTGGCTGCCTCAATAAGTGTTCTATTTCTTCTCTCAGCAACTCCATTCTGTTGTGGAGTTCTAACAGCTGAGAAATTTTGACCAATTCCAGATTCTTCACAAAATTCAATTAAAGTAACATTCTTGAACTCAGTGCCATGGTCACTTCTCAATTGTTTAACAAGAACACCTTTTTGAACCTGCTCTTTCTTGATTAAATTAATGATTTCTTCAGGAGCATCACTCTTTGCAGCTAAAAAGATAACCCAGGTAAACCTTGAATACTCATCAACAACAACCAAAGTGTATCTTTTCCCACCTAGACTACTAGTGTTCATTGGACCAAAAAGATCCATATGAAGCATATGAAGTGGATCACTAATAGTAGCTAGGGATTTTGAGGGAAACTTTGTTTTGGTTTGTTTACCCATAATGCAAGCAGAACAAGGTTTATCTTTCTTGAAAGGTTGCTGAGGCAAACCTCTAACAAGCTTCTTTTTGGAAAGCTCATTAATATTTTTAAAATTCAGATGAGATAGCCTTTTATGCCAAAGCCAATTAAGTTCTGGAACAGACTGAGAATACAAGCATGTTTCAATTTCAGAATCAACAGAATCCAAATCCAGCATATACACATTTTGAAATCTCCAGGCAACAAGAGTTGGTCTTCCTTTAGGATCATAAATAATTCCAGCTTTCTTTCTTATTCTGATCTCACAATCTTCATCAGCAATTTGACTCACACTTAGCAGATTATGCTTTAACCCTTCAACTAAAGCAACTTTCTTGAATGACACACTTCCAGCAATAACAGTACCATAACCAATAGTTTTTGCAACAGAATTATCACCATATCTCACAGAAGGACCCTTTTCTTCTACAAACCCTACAAGATGCTCTTTGCATCCAGTCATGTGTCTTGAGCAACCACTGTCTAAATACCACTTATTACCCTGCTACACAAGACACAAGCAAAAGAAAAATGATTAAATCTTAGGGGGAACCCACTTTGCAGTGGGTTCAGATGGAGTGTATTTAACTCTCCATACAAAAGCTTTGTTACCAATCCAGATCAACTTATCCATCACTGTTTTCAAAACACCTTTATTTTCACAAACTTTAGGTTTCCATACCTTTTTGAAATTTTCAGGAAAACAAGATGATTTTGAGAATTTTTCTTGACCCTTTAATCTTTCACTAAGCTTTGAAATTCTCCTTTTCAGTTTTTTAATAGTCTTAGCCTGTTTTGACTTTGACTTTCTTTTAGTTGACCCTTTAGGATCTGGACAAGTGACACTATCAGAAGATGATTCAGTATCACTTATGCTACTTGATTCTTGGGTGTCAGATTCTAGGTCAGAACATACACTTTCACTTTTAGAGACTAAACTGTTAGAGCCTGAAGGTTTCAATAGTTCAGACTCTGATGGATTTCTACAATCTAAAATTATAGTCTCTGAAGGTTTAACAGGTTCTAATGATTTTACAAACTCAGTTGATCTTACAAAAGCATTAGTTAAAATTTTTCTCTCACCATCAAATTTTATAAAAGTATTTGGTAAAATGTCAGGCTTAAATATAATAGGATCAACTTCCACATTATTATCTAATGTGTAGTTTTCACCAAGTATAGCTTTGACATCATTTGGTACTTGCTTAGCAATAGCATCAGAATTCTTTTTGGAAGAAACACACCAAGATTTGCAAATATTTTCATAATGGTTTGCCTTTTTAATTGATCTTCCTAATTCAGTATTTAACCGTTTAGTTTCTTCTGAATATGCCATTTTGTATGTGTCAAGTTCTACCTCACATTCTTTTAATACTTTAATTTCAGCATCTTTATCTTTGATGGTGTTCTTAAGCTCAATGATCTGTGTTCTTAACCTGTCACTATCTTCTAAGCACCAATTGAAATCAAGCAACAAATACTGAAACATTCTCACTTTTTCATTATTAAGATAGTTTACAAAGTTTTGTACCTTATAGGCAGAACCTTTGTTACAAGTAGAGTCTTTATCCATCTTCTCAATAGCTTTCAAATCTTCCTCAAACTTGCTAGACTCACTATCCTTTTCAATTATAGCCATCAGACACTTATCCTCTTCATCATCAGATGATGAATCTTCATCTTCCCATGCTTCTGTGTACAATGCTTTCTCCTGTTCTTTATTCTTCAACTTTTCTGCTTCACCTTTCATCTTCTTGTACTTGAGTTTATACTTTCTTGCTTTGTCAACAGGTTTGTTGAAACTTGAACCTCCTTCACTCTTGGACCAGCAATCAGCAGCTATATGACCTACCTTGCCACACTTGAAACATTTAGCTTTCTTTGGATCAAAAGAACTCTTGCCTTTACCCTTCTTAAAACCAAACTTCTTCTGCTCAATCCTTTGAGTCAAAAGAGCCACTTGACTTTCCAGATCCTGAATCTCCTCATCTACATCAGAATCACTATCATCAGAGGTCTCATCACTTTCAGAATCAACCCTACTAGAGTAACTAGAGAACAATTGCTTGTTCTTCTTAGTAGTAGCTATCAATGCAGCTTCTGGATCTTTAACAACTCTCTTAGCATTGATCTTGTTCTTCAACTGTGATTCTTCAAAGTTTGACAATATGCCAAACAACTCACTTAGTTCATAAGTGTCTATCTTTTCACTGATTACCATTGATGTAATCACAGATTCAAAGTTTGAAGGTAACAGTTCAATGAACTTTTGACACAACACTTGTTGTGTTTTCTCTACACCAACACTTTCAAGATCATTAATCAGAACCTGGAATCTTGAATGAAGATCACTCAATGATTCTTTAGGCTGAGCAGCAAAATTTTCATAACACCTTATCAGATTCTTTTTCTTCTGAGTCTTAACAACTGTGACACCTTCATAGTCATTAAGCAAGAGATCCCACATAGCTTTTGCAGTTTTAGCATGACTGATCTTCCTGAGAATTGGAACAGTAACACCATTACCTATAATACTTCTTATCTTGCTATCAAGCTTGAACTTTATGGCTTCTGCTTCTGTCCACTTATCTCTTGGTTTTTCACGAAGATAAGCAGGTTGAGCAGCAGCAGTACTTGTAGCAGGAACAGCTTCAACCATTGTACCAGGTATAATAGGTCCTACTGTAAGGACTTGTTCAGCATCTTCATGAATCGAACCAAGAAACCATAGAACTTTTAGTTTCCAGGTTGCAAAGTCTGTGCCATCGAAAATTGGCACTCCTTTACCAGCCATAACTGGAGTTGGGATGGTACTGGAGGACATCTTTGAACAATATATGGATCGTTTTAAGATTACCGAATTGGATTTACACCAAACCCGCTCTGATACCAGTTATTAGTTCACAATAACTTGATTATGAACACTAAACTCTCAATAAACAATAGATACAAATTATATGAACAAAATTGAGAGAACACGAATGATATATAATATGAAAGACAAAGTAATCGTGCTTGAGAGATGCAAAATACAATGAACATCGTACCCCTATTTATACAAGGTTAAACCAAATCTCCAAGATTTGGTTTCCAAAACTACTTGACTAAAAGATAGGAAAAGATAAACTAAAACTTATTAATATTCTAAACAAATCAGTGTTTATCTTCTAGAGATAATATCAAATCAAAACGTGATCTTCTAAATATTTATCCAGATCTCCAGAATTCCCATAGCTTCATTATCAAGTAATTAAACCGTTGACCACAACAGATTCTGCAACTCCAGACTCTAACATTCAGACTCTAAACTCCTGCAAAAACATTTTGACTCATCAGATCATTTTCCAACACTCGTTATCAGTTCGGTTAACTGAATAACAACGTGTCGTGTTGATTGAACACTGATCACAAACGGAAGGAGTCTGTCGGGTTAAGTTGACAAAACCTTAAACGAAAACTACCAACCATTTCATCATACTAATGAGATCATACCAAATCAAACATTATACAGCATTACAGTTGATATACTAAAACTAAAGCAGACAGAAACCTTGCAGATGCCTAAACAGTTAATTTGACTTAATCCTTGGGCAACAATCAGACAAGAACATGCAATATGTTTGGGTCACACAGTTAAGATACTAGCTAGATCTTAACAGCTCCTAAGAGGTCTCCTTGGAACAGTCAATATGTATACTAGATCATTCATGTCTCAATTCCTAAGTTCCGTGTTCTAAAAGCGCATTAGATGCCTCTCAGGAACTCCGGCCATACCGGGTTCATAGAATCTTCCGATACAGTATAACCAGGGGTCTTAATCCTATGAATTAGCTAAGTTCATATAGGTGATAAGTCCTGATCACAACCTAGGTTGGTCAATATTTAAGATGCTAGCATACAAATCTATCAGACTCACAAGTTCAGCATAACAATAGTAATCATACTAATTTAACATAACTACGCTAACCCAAACTTCTATAATGGCAACATACAGATTAATTAAGCTAACATGGTAATATCGGAATGCATTATTAAACATAAATGGTAACAATACATGTTTAATACAAAAGATAAACGTTTCGGATAAAAAGCTGAAAAAGGCTGAAGAAATCTGCCCAAGATTGCAGGGACTCGCCGAGATATCTTCCGGAAAATAAAAGCTAAGCTAGCTACTATTAAAAACTAAGCAAAAAGCTTGAAAATATAAAGTGAATTCCAAATTGAGTGTGTGTTGAAATGGATGGATGAAGCCCTTTAAATAGACTTGGATTTTGCCTGCAAACGGCTGGCAGGCCGTTTGGCAAGCCGTTTGGCTTGGTCAGCCATTTTTTATGCCCGTTTGCTCGACCCGTGTGGCAAGCCGGTTTCCATAGTGGCAGGCCGTTTGACAGGCTGTTTGCTGCTCTGGTCAGCTTGTTTCCTGGATCGTAACTTGACTTTCACCGTTTTCGCTCTAGATTCTTCGTTTTAGCTCCATTTTAGCTCCGTTTAGCTCCGTTTTACTTGATTCTTTTTGCATCGCCTTCGTAATTACTTAATCTACAATATCAGCTGATAAAGCGATTTTTTTTGCGATAAAGTTTGAAACTTTATGGATTTAGGGCTTAATATCGGGGGTCAAAACGTGACTTTTTGGCCGATATCACTTGGCATCCCAAAGCCAGCGTAGTCCAGGCGAACTCAACAATCCGATTTTCAGAACTGTGTCCAGCCAGCCTATCCCATATCGGGCACAAATCAACGATCGACGTGACATGAGTCAAAAGACAAGGCTTCTAGTTCCAAGTGTTTGCCCTTATAAAGACAATGTAGTTTGTAATTGTTGTTTGATGCCTATTACACCGACATATTAGACCATAATATTCATAGTTGACTTATTCACATATTTATAGTATAGATCATGTTTATATCCACTCCAAATATAATGGAGATTTAGTTAGTGGAAATCCCTATGATGCAGGGATATAGACGCGTGATATACCTGTATATATTGCATAGACAATTATCAATGAATCACACAATTAATCTCCAATATCTCTTTCATGGTATTAGAAGGCATACCGATCCTTTTCTAAAATCTTCACATAATCTCCCTTCTGCTCTTCTTCTTTCAATCTTCTGCAGTCACATACAAAATATCATCTCTGACATAACCAAATTACATCCAGCCATCACTGTAAACAACATAAAGAACTTTATACCAATCACTTTTGACCTTGATACAAGTCAGTACATCACCTGGTCTGAACTCTTTCAGATTCACTGCAAGGCTTACCAAGTTATCGACCATATTCTTCCCAAAACCCCTAATACACAATCCTCTGACTCCACTGGTTCCACCATCAATCAACCTGCAAACACAGAGTCATGGGAACGTCTCGATGCCATTATTTTGCAATACATGTACGGCACAGTCTCCACCAATCTCCTCACCACCATCATGAAACAAAACACAACTGCTGCTACTGCATGGGCACGCATAAAAAAATTCAATATAACAAGAATGCTAGAGCAGTCCACCTAAATCATAAGTTTACAAACACAAAAATAGATAACTTTACCTCGATCTCTGCTTACTGTCGGGAATTGAAGAATCTTGTAGATCAATTAGAAAACGTTGGGCCATTGAAGATGATCGACTTGTTCTACAACTAATCATTGGTCTTAATGAAAGCTATCAAACCGTAGGATCTCACCTTGCCTATACCAAACCTCTCCCATCGTTGTATGATGCATGTTCTGATTTAATCCTTGAAGAACAAAGAAAATAGGTATTTGCTGCTCAAAACCCCAATTCCGTCACTGACACTGCCCTAACTGCCACCGCATCACCACCGCAGCAATCTCAGGGAAATCAGAGCTCCGGCAATTACAATAACTCGGGTCAATCACTATTTTAGGGGGAGAGGTCGTTCATCTAACTGGGTAATAATCGGGGAAGAACATACCGGTATTCAAATAGGGAAAGAGGACGAAGTCAGGCTGCTTATTATAATGGGCCAAATCCAAATTCAAACTGGACTTATCCTTCTTGGGCTAATCAGCAACCTATATAGAGTCCAGCACCTTGTACTTATCCAACCATTCCATGGACTCGGCCCAACTCTAATCCAAATGCAGGTATTTTGGGCCCTCGACCTCAACAACATCATGCTTATGCGCAATCGATAAATTCTACTCCAACCGGTATTGAATCTGCCATGAACACTATGAGTTTAAATCCACCTGACAACAACTGGTACATGGACACTGGGGCATCATCTTACATGACAGGTTCACAAGGTAAGCTCCTGTTTTATTCTCAATCAAACCTTTCCCGACACATTACCGTTGGTAATTGGCACAATATTCCAATTTACGGTTATGGCCACTCTTTATTACCCTCACTTAAACGTCATCTTTACTTATCTAATATTCTTTACGCTCCTAACCTCATTAGAAATCTTATATTTGTTCATCATTTTTCTACTGATAACTCTATTTTTATTAAATTTGACCCCTTTGGTTTTACTTTGAAGAATTTTCTGAAGGGAACCCCAATAATGCGGTGTAATAGCTCTGGTGATTTATATCCTTTTAATGCTCCTGCTCTTCAACAACTCAATAATCACTTAGCTTGTTCGGCTGTTTCTTCCGATTTATGGCACCATCGTCTCGGGCATCCCGGAACTAGTGTCTTAAAATCTCTTAGTAATAAACATTACATTTCTTGTAATTCAAACTTTAGCAATAAAATTTGTCAATCTTGTATTTTTGGAAAACAAATACGATTACCTTTTCATACTTCTACATCTTTTACTTATGCACCTTTTGATATTATTCACAGCGATTTATGGACATCACCAGTTGCTAGTAATGCTGGACATAAATTTTACATCTTATTTCTTGATGACTATACCAATTTTCTATGGACCTATCCCATTGCAAATAAATCTGATGTTTATTCTATATTTACCACCTTTCACTATTATATCATACTCAATTCCAAACACCTATTAAACAATTTCAATGTGATAATGGAACCGAATACAACAACCACTCTTTTCACAATTTTTGTAATCAACATGGTATGTTTTTTCGCTTCTCGTGTCCATATACATCTTCTCAAAATGGTAAAGTGGAAAGCAAAATTCGATCCATCAACAACATCATCCGAACCATTCTATCTCACTCTCATGTTCCTCCTAAATTTTAGCATCACGCACTCTCTATGGCTACATACATTCTAAACATACTACCAAATAAACACTTCCAAAATCACTCTCCCACTCAACTACTATACCATCGTACACCTATATATCAACACTTACGTGTCTTTGGATGCCTTTGTTACCCTCTTATCCCATCCACCAAATACATAAACTACAACCTCGTTCGTCTCCATGTGTCTTTTTGGGTTATCCGTCCAATCATCGCGGTTACACATGTTATGACCTTTCATCTCGCAAAATTCTCATCTCTAGACATGTCATATTCGATGAAACAGTTTTCTCTTTTCGCTCACTAAATTCTATAACACCTACGTCCTATACTTTCCTACATGATTAATTTAGTCCTTTGTTCTATCCAACTAGTTCACCACAAAATCAGTCCACATCACCATTTCTATCCATACCCGCTGTTGAGTCCACTCAACTCTCGGCTGGGCCACCCTCTACAATCCAGCCTACTTCACCTACTACACCCATCACCCAGTCCACCACACAATCGACTGGGCCTCACTCTCCTCTTGGGCCCAATTCTCCACAATTATCTAGGCCTCAATACTCAACTCAGTCCACTCTTAATCCATCATCTAGCTCAACATCAAATTCTTCTGTTCTATCTCAGTCTATGTCGCCACCTAGCTCATCTCCACCTCCAATCGAACCACCGCAACCACGTCGAACTATCATCACACGTTCTATGTCCGGCATTTTCAAACCAAAAGTACTTCTAAATCTCTGCTACTTCCTCTCTCTCTCATATTCCTACCAACCCAAAAACAGCCTTAACCGATGAAAATTGGAAACGTGCTATGTTTGAGGAATATAAGGCTTTGGTTGATAATAATACGTGGATTCTTGTCCACGTGAACCACATATGCAGGTTATTCGTTCCATGTGGATATTTCGCCATAAAATGCACTCTAATGGCTCATTTGATCGATATAAAGCACGCTTGGTAGGTGATGGATATGCTCAAACTTTTTGTATTGATTGTCATGAAACGTTTAGTTTAGTGGTTAAACCAGCTACAATACGCACCGTTCTTAGCATTGCCACATCCAAGTCATGGCGATTCATCAACTAGATGTTAAAAATGCGTTTCTCCACGACAATCTTAAAGAAACCGTTTATATGTATCAACCGGTCGGTTTTCGTGATCCGACCCGTCCTAATCATGTTTGTCTCCTACAACGGTCACTATACGGCTTAAAACAGGCACCATGAGCATGGTACCAACGATTCGCTGACTACGCGGATAAACTTGGGTTTAAACATAGTAAATGTGATCATTCGTTGTTTATTTATAAAGACAGGACTAACATTGCCTTTCTCCTTTTATACACTGATGACATTGTGCTTACAACGTCCACTGATGCCCTACGTCGTCACTTTATCACCATGTTTGCCCAAGAATTTGCTATGAAAGACCTCGGTCCATTGAGCTCATTTTTGGGCATTTCGGTTTCTCGAGACAAACACGGTCTCTTTCTATCACAACAAGCATATGCCATGGATATAATCGAACGTGAAGGTCTTGTAGGATGCAATCCCGTAACCACTCCAGTTGACACGCAAGGAAAAACTAGTGTGTCTATGGACAAACCCGTTACCAACCCAACCATGTATCGGAGTCTTGCCGGGGCACTTCAGTACTTTACTTTCACCCGACCCGATATCACGTATGCGGTTCAACAAGTCTGCCTTCACATGCATGATCCTCGTGAGATACACATGAATGCAGAAAAACGGATCATTCGCTACTTAACTGGCACGCTATCTCTGGGTCTTCATATCACTCGCTCCATGTCTCACAATCTAGTGGCATATTCCGATGCTGATTGAGGTGGTTGCCCCGACTCTCGTCGCTCTACATCCGGTTATTGCATTTACTTGGGCGACAATCTCATCTAGTGGTATTCCAAACGTCAACCCACTGTTTCCCGATCTAGTGCTAAAGCTGAATATAGGGGTGTGGCAAACGCGGTAGCTGAATCTTGCTGGTTACGCAATCTCTTACTTGAACTACATTGCCCCATTTCCAAAGCTACTGTCGTGTTTTGTGACAATGTAAGCGCCATTTATCTTTCAAGCAACCCGGTACAACATCAACACACTAAACATATTGAACTAGATATTCATTTCGTTCGGGAAAAGGTGGCACAGGGTCAAGTTCGGGTCTTGCATGTACCTACACGGTATCAAACATAGGCGGATCCAGTATGTTAGGAGGGGGGGCGCCCGCCCTCGGTGGATTTGAAAATTTTAGTGTAAAATTTTTGAATATTTCGACTTTGCCCCCGGTGGAAATTTTTTTTGCCCCAAAACCTATATATTTTGCCCCAAAACCTTCAAATTTTGTCCAATATTCTCCAAATTTTGCCCCAAAACCTTCATATTTTGCCTAAAAAATTGCTACGGTTTTAATTTTTTTTTTTGCCCCCGGTGAAATATAATCCTGGATCCGCCACTGGTATCAAATAGCTGACATCTTCACCAAAGGATTACCTCCTATTTACGGATTTTCATTCTAGTCTCTGCATTCGTCCACCGATCGCTTCGACTGCGGGGAAGTATTAGACCGACATATTAGACCATAATATTTATAGTTTACTTATTCGCATATTTATAGTATAGATCATGTTTGTATCCACTCCAAATATAATGGAGATTTGGTTAGTGGAAATCCCTATGATGCAGGGATATAGACGCGTGATATACCTGTATATATTGCATAGACAATTATCAATGAATCACACAATTAATCTCCAATATCTCTTTCAACGCCTCCTAGCTGCTGTTAGGGGGGTTTGATGTCAAATAAATTTTCGCTATTAAAAAAGATGATATGAAAAAGTTTAAACACGATACTAGTTGGCTTGTTACTTTCGGCCGGTGCTTTATACCATCTCATACTCCACGGCTCATAAATACTTAGAGAGTTTCGAATCAAGTTTTAACAATGGTAGTGTTGCATTTTTATGAGCAACTTGTGAGTTTAAAAAGTCAAATTTAACACGCGACTGTTAGAGCCCTCTCATGCTTTAACTAAGCAACTTTTTGGAGACATAAACAAAGTCGTTGGGCTATAATGCCAAAAGGCCACTTGTTGAAGACATGATTTTCAGTGTTTCGATATCGCGTGCAATGATACTCCGTGGGGTAATAGACATCTAACAAGACCTTAAGGGTGGACACATTGCAATTATTTGAAGCCTGAATTTGGTATAAGAAGCCAGATAAAAGCAACCCATGAGTCCTCCCTTTACCCAACTGGCCATGTAAAAAATGGGTCCATGGTGTCCTCTTAGTGTGGTATATATAGATGATCAACACTTGTCTTCCAAATTCAATACTCCAAATTCAATACTTGAATAATGGTGGATCAACTTTGTTCAAATGAAGTTACGCTTTATCATATCATTGTAACTTTGAATCTACTTTTGGTTGCTATGAAGTGAGGTATCATAAAGTAAATAGACAAATTGATAAATTAAAAAGCTTAAAAAATATCTTGCTTCTACTATTTTTATTACTATATTTTTACTTCACTTGCCTAGTTATATAAAAAAAACAAAATTATTTCACTTGGTTTTATTAGCTCATTGGACAATTTTCTAAACCTCTCAAATTTTATTCAAACAAAATTAGCAAGGAGTTACAAAATTATAAAGAGAACAGTGAAATTTGAAACCACAATATTCAGTTTACATTGAATTTCTTAAAATGACGGGGTTCAAGTCCCGTCATGATCATATTGGTAAATTAATAGACGTTGGGTTTGTAAATTACTGCTCTATAAAAATAAAAATAAAGAATACAAAGAAAACTATCAACAAAGGGAATTTCCGAAAGCTTTTAGCTTGAAAGACTGTATAGTTGCGAAATCTATAAAGCGTCCACAAAGTAGCTAGCATGTTGAACGATTTTGACCTCAAATTTAACACGGTTAGCTTGATGTTCTTGGATCACTCTCAACAAAAAACCCAAGAGTTAAATCTGACGTTCACGCACCTTAACACTTTTTCAAAAAGACATAACTAAAAAACTGAAGTTCTCACATTTATCATTAATAAATCTAGTGTATACACGTAAAAAGGCAGTTTGGTCCCACCTTTACCCGTCTTTCTGTAGCTTCACACGGACGCAAAATAAAGATGCAACAGTGCCACATTTTTGATAGGATACTCAAAGACGGCACGAATAGGTCTAAGTTGAACGTGATCAAGATGTTTGCAAACTTATCTTCCGGTAAAGTTTATAGCATCTAGTGAGATAGTAACATCACTTGGCTGCACAGCCAAGTTGATGTGGTCCTTGATTTGCATTATGTGAAAATTCATGTAACTCCAAACTATAAGGAGGTGACTATTGACCGACATTAACTTTTTCTAATCATTACTTCAAGAATTCAGATAAAAAATATTCATGTAAAAGGCTGGTTCCAACCATTAGTCCAGGAGGCTCGCCCAGGTCCGTCCAGCTTGGGCGCTGATGGCATGAATCCGCCCAGGGGTCCGCCCAGCTCCCTCATCTTCATTTTCGTCCATTTTCGGCACATTTCAGGACGGAAGAGGCTTAATTTTGTGGTACTTTTTTCTAATGGTCTTGTATAATTGATTAATTAATTAATATAGTGGGTGAGGAAGGAGTGTCATTGTTGGGAGTGTTTAGTCCTGGGAAGAAAATGGGATGGAAGTGATGATGTGTCGCGGAATGGTTAGCTAGTCCTGAAAGAAGTCATGTCTTGATTGGGAGCTCTCAAATAATACTTTACATATTTCACTAATTCAAATATGAACAAATTTAACCCATTACGTTATCCCTATAAATTTAGATTTAGTCAACTTTAAATGAATTTAATTAAGAACATAGATGCAGATTTACAAAAGTTCACGATCGGTTAGCCTCATGTTGGCGTGCATTGTCAGATAACTCGAACATTTTTGTTACATTAACTTTAGTTACAAGTAAATGAGCCATATATTTTTGTTACATTTTTGTCACACGTGACAAATTTTTATAATTCACGTACCTAATCATTGTTGTAAACAACGTCCGTTGCGACACCCCCTGCGATGTTTTGGTGACTACTCCGTCTCGACCCCGTTCTGTCGTCTAATAAATCTGTCAACAGTCAAAATACGGCTCAAATGAGTGAAATGACGGAAGTTGTGATGTGGTCCAGCGGTTGGTGGCCTGCCTCCTTTAGGGGAGGTCAGGAGTTCGACCCCCGTTGGCTACATATTAAAAGCACAATTCCATCACTGCCATGAAGTATCCACCCATGGCACCTTATCCATATCATTTGTGTGTGATCCCAGTCACTGTCAAAAACGGGTGGTTTAGTCCCCCTCGGGTGATCCCAGTCACTGCCAAAAAAAAAATTGGTGAAATGACGGGTCAAGGCTGGTCAAATTCAAAAATGCAGTTAAAATCGATAAAAAATCGGTCAAAAGTCGGTCAAACCGATCAAAATTGACATTGTTTAGTGTTACTATTTTGTATTATATTAACAATAATAACGATTATAGATACAAACTGGTCAACGAATTATATTTTTTGACTTTAATATGTGTGTGTGTATAAGTCAGTGTCAATCAACGTTCGTCTCAACTCATGTCTTGACTCTGTCTCGAAGTTTTAAGGCTCTGACCGTCTCGGTCTCATTTCCCATTGTTTTCAACCTTGCTTTGTATACTACACTAGTACGGAGTAATTTATTTGGATTGTAATATATCTCAAGCGGGTAATGTAGTGTTAGGGTTATTAACTTATTATAGTGTTAGTTGTGCGTTATAGACTTGGAGAATTTCTAGCGGAAACTAAAGTTCATTGTTCACATCTACAATTCTCATACATCGTTTTTTAGAAAGTAAAAAAATTGTAAGGAGTACTAAAGGCTAGAATTTACACTATTCACACATTTATTTAACCAAAAAATTACAAGATGTAAGCAAAAACAAACTCACAATATTCATTTAATTAATATTACACTCACTAATAATAAAAGGATATCATTACTTTAAAAGCATTTTTAAATCCAATAATCTTAATAATGAGTGTCCATTCAATAACGCACCTTATCTCGACTACATCTCCTCCCATGATAACCTTTTTCTTGAATCCGAATTCCAAGAAAAGGAAATATGGGATGCCCTGAACGATTGCGAAAGTTCCAAAGCACCCAGTCCCGACGGCTTTAATATGAAATTCTTCAAAAGATATTGGGACCTAATAAAAAACGATATTATAAAACACTCGATTGGTTTTGGTCTAGTTCCGAAATTTTAGTTCCGAAATTTTCAAAGGGTGTAATGCCCCTTTTTTCACCCTTATTCCTAAAAAACCTAACCCCATTGTGAGTTCTGGTTACCTCTTTTTATATCTCTAGCACCCCATATCAAAGTGTGAGTTCTGATTACGTGAAGTTCAATTTTTGGGTCATATTATCTGTGAAGAAGGTATAAAGTGGATCCGTCTAAAATTGAAGCTGTGATGAATTGGAATTCACCAAAGAATTCGACAGAAATCAAGAGTTTTCTAGGATTGGCCGGTTACTACCGACAGTTTATTAAAGATTTTTCCAAGATTGGAAGTTCTTTGACAAAGTTAACTAGAAAGGATGTGTCTTTTCAGTGGGGTAATGAACAGAAAACTGCGTTTCAGACTTTGAAAAGTTTGTTGTGTCAAGCGCCAGTGTTAGCTTTACCTGAGGGTCCGACGACTTCGTTGTGTATTGCGACGCGTCTTTATCCATTTTGGGTTGTGTATTAATGCAAAGAGATCGTGTAATTGCGTATGAGTCTCGACAGTGAAAACCAAGCGAAAAGAATTATCCATCACATGACTTAGAAATGGCTGCAGTAGTGTTTGCGTTAAAGTTATGGAGGCATTATCTTTATGGTATGCATTATGTTATCTGCACCGATCATAAAAGTTTACAGTATATTTTTCGCAGAAAGAGATGAATATGCGCCAAAGAAGGTGGCAAGAACTAATTAAGATTTACGACTGTGAGATTAGATATCATCCTGGCAAGGCAAACATCGTGGCTGATGCGTTAAGTCGTAAGAAATCCGCTGACAGTGTAAAGGTTATGCGAATTGAGATTGTGTCTAATTTAGTGGATCGACTAAAAATAGCTCAACTCGAAGCATTACAAGATGAACATTTGAAATCTGAGTTAATGGTGAAAAGAAAAGCAGAATTAATGAACGATTCTCGAGGATCAAAGACTTATCGTGAACGAGTTTGGGTACCGTTATTTGGAGGATTGAGGGATTTAATCTTAAATGAAACACATAAATCGAGATTATCCGTGCATCCCGATAGTACAAAAATGTACCATGATCTGAAAGTGTTATATTGGTGGCCAACTATGAAAGCAGACATCGTGCAATACGTGGAAAAGTGTCATATTTGCTCCCAAGTGAAAGCAGAACACCAGAAACCATATGGGTCTTTGCGTCAATTAGAGATTCCAGAGTGAAAATGGGAACATATCACCATGGATTTTGTGACCAAACTACCCAGAACCCAGAAAGGAAATGACATGATTTGGGTAATAGTGGATCGTTTAATTAAAAGTGCGCATTTTCTAGCTACTAGTGAAACAGCTTCGTTGACCAAATTAGCTCAGTTGTACCTGAATGAAATAGTATCGCGACATGGGATACCGTTGTCTATTATGTCAGATAGAGATTCCCGATTTGTGTCTAGTTTCTGGAATAGTCTACAAGAGAATTTGGGTACTCGTGTCAACCTTAGTACAGCCTATCATCCTCAGACTGACGGTCAAAGTGAACGAACTATTCAGACTTTAGAGGATATATTAAGGGCTTGTGTGTTAGAATATGGTGGATCGTGGGATTATCATCTGCCATTGGTCGAATTTGCGTACAACAACTCCTATCATTCGAGTATAGGCATGCCGCCATATGAAATATTGTATGGTAGAAAGTGTAGAACTCCATCGTGTTGGTTGGAAGCAGGTGAGAAACAGTTTGCGGGTCGAGAAATTGTGCAACAGACTGCGGAAAAAGTGGCTATCGCACGCGAAAAGCCTAAAGCTGCTAGAGATCGACAAAAGATGTATGCTGTAACATCCCGCGTTTTTCCGTTAAATTTATTTTTAACACCGTCTTTTTTTAGATAATATCTTTCGTTATCTAAATTCGTATCTTTCGTTAACTAACGTTCTTAATATTCCCGTTATTTAATTATAACATCTCTCGTTAATTTGCGTTTTTAAAATATTCGTTTGGTTAATTTCCGCACCCGCTTTGAAACTTGAGGGACCGAAGTTGTCAAGTGGGCAAACTAGTTGGCTAGGTCAACTAGTCAACCCACCATTCTCATCCATTCATTTCCATCCATCTTCCACCTCCTTCCTCCTCTTTTTCTCTCCATCTCAAGAACACACACAAACACCCAACTCAATCATTCATCATCTAAATTCGATCTAGGAGGCCAACATCAAAACAAATTACATTTTCGTGATCCTCTCTTCATCCTCTACATTTTGGTACCAATTTCATCACATTTGGGTAACATTTCTAAAACACTAGATTTCTCTAAATTCGTTTTATATACTTGAAATGGTGTTAATTAGTGTCTATGGCTCAAGTATAACATGAAAATATGTTTTGTTTGCTCGATTTGTTGTTTTGAAGTAACTAGCATGAACTTGAAAATGGGTGTGCTTAATCTTTGATTTTGGATGATTAAATGTTGTTAGATGTTAAAAGTTCATGTATTAAATGTGTTACTAGCATCATTAGCTTCAATTTGATGTGTAGGTTGATTGAGAAAACTTCATAAACATGATTATTGATTTTGTGATTTTGAGTTAGGGTTTGATGAACTTTAAAATGAACTTTTGATGCCTTGAATGACATGAGATGTTGTTAGTAAGTGTTTAGTTGTATTGTATGTTTAATTACCTTCGAAACGGCATATCATACATGTAAATTGGTTGCCCGAATCACGAAATGCATTTTTAGAACTTGAAACTTTGATTATGAACATTTAACGATCATTCGACTAAGTTTTTGTTGTGGTAAATGATGAACTTGTTTGAAGAAATATGTTTAGTTGTGTTCCTTGTCAAAATACCTTTCTAACGATATAAGATACTTGTTTTGAATGTTTACGGTTCATAAATTATGCATGTTTGAAGTTTGGTTCGTGCACTTGATAAAACTCAGAAACAACATTTCCCAGGTACAGGAGCGACGCTCCTGAACTAAGAGCGCCGCTCCTGATAGGCCTTTTTGTGGAGTTTTTCATCAGACATCAGGAGCGCCACCGCTCCTGAAAATAAGAGCGCCGCTTCTGGTCCTCAAGAGCGCCGCTCCTGGTTTTGGTGCGCCGCTCCTGTGCTGAAAAAGTAGAGCAACTTATTTTGTGTTTTCATAAATTCATCCCCGCTTACTCGCAACTCCGATTAACATGAAACTTGACCAACATGTTTATATATGATTACTAATTGAAGAAAAATTGTCGGATATCCGACCCGACCCCGTTGATTTTGACTTTGACCAAGTTTGATTTTTAGTCAAACTTAACAAAACACTTATGCGATCGTTCTAACGTACCTTTATACTTGATTCTTGCATGAAACTTGACAACGTGATTCACATGCTATGCTATTCGAGTCATAACGAGCCATAGGACTAATTGAACACATTTTGCCCGACCTTGTGTCGTAACCGGTTAATTGATACAACTTACTTGTTTAGGTCGAGGCTAAGCAACTTTCATGCACACGTTTACTTTGTGAAGTACATTTATACTCGTGCACTCGAGGTGAGATCATAGTCCCACCTTTTCAATTACTCCCATACTTTTAAATCGTGGGCTGAGAAACATATGCATTACATACTTATATACATTTCATATGTATATATACTTTTCATACTTTGATACTTGAACACGAATACAAAAGCAAAGATACATACGAGTTAGAACAAAAATCCTCAAGTCCAATTACCATTAGTTACACTTTAGGGTGTGAGCAAGAACTTATGTTGTGTGGCCATACGGGTTTGACGAACCCTCATCTGACGGGTGAAACGTATTTTCGGGATATAGTGTAGGTTCTAACACTATTATGCAGAGGTAAGATTCAGTTAAGTTTTGGTAATTGGGTGCTCGTGATACATACAACATCCTTTGGGATGTATACGCTTGATATTCATTCTATACTAAATCTTGTGGTTCAAAAACAACATCTTTTGAGATGTATACGCTTGATACAAACACATCTTTTGAGATGAATACGCTTTGATACTAAACGTTGTGGTTCAAAAACATACTTTTACAAATACACTTATGATCTCACCAACTTTTTTCGTTGACAGTTTTCTACATGTTTTCTCAGGTTCATACATGGCTATTTGATACATGCTTCCGCGTACACTCATATTTGCTTGGAGTCAAGCATACATACATGCATACGCTAGTGATAGCACCTTTGGATTCAAACAAATGTTTACATACTTACGCTATTTATAGCAACCGTGATTTTAAACTAATTATGTCACAAGTTATTTCATTTATACTTTATACTTTTGTAAACTTAAACTTGTTATCGAATTGTTTTGTAAACTAAACTTTGCAAGTCTTGTACGTCTCAAATGAATGCGACATAATTTTGGTCAAACGTGTCTCATATAGGGACTACGACCACATAACGGGACCTAAGTTAGCGGCGCCGTCAATGACGATTTTGTCGGGTCGCTACAGATGGTATCAGAGCGTTGGTTGTAGGGAACTAAGATAGGCATTAGTGTGTCTGACAGAGTCGTTAGGACGCATTAGTGAATCTAGAGTACAACCGAATAGTTAGCCATTGCATTCTGACATACATCTGCTATAGATAGCACTTACGTGACTACTTGTGCATTATACTTGAATCATTCTTAGGCAAACTTCTTAATGGTACCAAGCTTTCATCATACGAATCCGTATTCTGCCACTTTCTGGTAACACGCGTAAATTCAGGATTCATACACGTAAGGATGACGAAGACTTCATTAGTCACATTTGTTCGGGAACTCTGTCTCCCAGATTGTTATTCGCCACCGTCTCAACTTACTATCGGTGTCACACCGGTTTTTCTTACTATCTACCACTTCTTGTTACTACCATCACTACTCTAGGGGAGTATCTTCGTCACTACTTATCACTACGGTTGTGTACTATTCGTTATCATGATTCGTTACTCTTTTCGTACCTAAATGCATTATTGTTTGACTTGAACCTCATTGACGTGAACCATCATTTATACATTTCCCTCGGAAAACGCATCTTCAAAGTTGCACAAATTCTTTCTATCCAATACGAGTCACGTTAGAGACGTCGTTACATTTTGTTTATTTTAAATTTTCACGATTACACGAACTTGAATCTATGGAGTGATGTGGGAATGGAGGTATGAGTTAGAATAATATAACGACACTCAATCAACGTGGTTATATTACGGTAAGCCATACCAAAGTTCTAATGACTCGTGATGGTGATTGGACTCGATCAACCTAATCACCACCATGTGCCATGTACATGACTTCATTTTTCTTGTTGGATATCCGAAAACTCCGAGAATACTGATAACAACCATACCCGGGACACATCGTCTATTATTGTCGAACCATATTTATGCTTCCGAATGAATGACGAATTCTTTCAACTTCAAACACATGTTACACATGTATACTATCTCGTTTTCGCACAGTTTTATCGACGAACTACAATATGCTAGTTATGCTTACATCGAGGCGGAAACTTCTTTCGCATTACGCTCGTACTTCAGTACAAGGAAATCTTTTATTCTAAATTCTCAATAGAGCGAGAGGCTCTTCACGTTATACTAGTATTCACCACGAGGGTGAATAGTCCTAACGAACGTTTTTGAAAACCGATACATCTTCCGCGCGCGCGAAATTATTGAGAAACAGAAACTTGTTCCAACAAATGTTTTCAAGTCCTAACAAACTTGTTCAAATATATCTTAAAGAACTGTACCTCGTTTCGGATCGAGTTCCTCGTTTCACTTCTAGATTTTGGAGTGCCTTACAGAAAGCCTCGGGACCGCGTTTAGACATGAGTACAACACATCAACCGCAACCCGATGGACCAAACAAACATACGATTCAAACCTTAAAAACCATAATACGAGTTGTGATATCATCTTCAATTTACTTGAGAAAAGTAATTGCCTTTAACCAAATTCTCTTACCACGATAGTTATCACCCGAGTATTAACGCCACACCTTTCGAAAACTCATATAGCCGCATTTGTCGTTTTCTAAATTACTGAACCGAAGTAGGCGACACACAAATCACCGAACCCGAACTCATTCATGAAACAACCGAGAAGACCGTTCAAATCCGAGATAGGCTCAGGACGGCCCGTAGTCGTCAAAAGAGCTATACCGACAAAAGACGCAACGACCTCGAATTCCAAGCGGGTGACCGCATAATGTTAAAAGTCGCACCTTGAGGAGGTGTAATCTGTTTCGGGAAACGTAGAGAGCTAAATCCGCGATATTTAGATCCTTTTGAAATCTTGGGGCGTATTGGACCCGTTGCTTACCGTTTCGATCTTCCGACTCAATTGAGATCTGTTCATCCTACATTCCATGTATCAAACTTAAAAAGGTGTTTTGCCGAACAAGAACTTGTTATTCCTTTTGATGGACTCACAATCAATGACAAACTTCACTTCCTAGGAGAACCGGTCGAAATTATGGATCGTGAAACCAAACTCTGAAACAACGTAAAATCCCGACAGTCAAAGTTTGTTGAGATGCCCAAGGAAGTACCTTCACTCGTCCGTAGATTTGACAACGCAAGATCTCGAGGAAGAAACAACAACTACTACTTCCAACTAAATTTCGGAACGAAATTTCTTTTAAGGTGTAGGTAATGTAACATCCCGCGTTTTTCCGTTAAATTTATTTTTAACACCGTCTTTTTTTAGATAATATCTTTCGTTATCTAAATTCGTATCTTTCGTTAACTAACGTTCTTAATATTCCCGTTATTTAATTATAACATCTCTCGTTAATTTGCGTTTTGAAAATATTCGTTTGGTTAATTCCCGCACCCGCTTTGAAACTTGAGGGACCGAAGTTGTCAAGTGGGCAAACTAGTTGACTAGGTCAACTAGTCAACCCACCATTCTCATCCATTCATTTCCATCCATCTTCCACCTCCTTCCTCCTCTTTTTCTCTCCATCTCAAGAACACACACAAACACCCAACTCAATCATTCATCATCTAAATTTGATCTAGGAGGCCAACATCAAAACAAATTACATTTTCGTGATCCTCTCTTCATCCTCTACATTTTGGTACCAATTTCATCACATTTGGGTAACATTTCTAAAACACTAGATTTCTCTAAATTCGTTTTATATACTTGAAATGGTGTTAATTAGTGTCTATGGCTCAAGTATAACATGAATATATGTTTTGTTTGCTCGATTTGTTGTTTTGAAGTAACTAGCATGAACTTGAAAATGGGTGTGTTTAATCTTTGATTTTGGATGATTAAATGTTGTTAGATGTTAAAAATTCATGTATTAAATGTGTTACTAGCATCATTAGCTTCAATTTGATGTGTAGGTTGATTGAGAAAACTTCATAAACATGATTATTGATTTTGTGATTTTGGGTTAGGGTTTGATGAACTTTAAAATAAACTTTTGATGCCTTGAATGATATGAGATGTTGTTAGTAAGTGTTTAGTTGTATTGTATGTTTAATTTCCTTTGAAACGGCATATCATACATGTAAATTGGTTGCCCGAATCACGAAATGCATTTTTAGAACTTGAAACTTTGATTATGAACATTTAATGATCATATTTTGTTGTGGTAAATGATGAACTTGTTTGAAGAAATATGTTTATTTGTGTTCCTTGTCGAAATACCTTTCCAACGATATAAGATACTTGTTTTGAATGTTTACGGTTCATAAATTATGCTTGTTTGAAGTTTGGTTCGTGCACTTGATAAAACTCAGAAACCTCGCTCCTGAACTAAGAGCGCCGCTCCTGGTAGGCCTTTTTGTGGAGTTTTTCATCAGACATCAGGAGCGCCACTTCTAGTCCTCAAGAGCGCCGCTCCTAGTTTTGGTGCGCCGCTCCTGTGCTGAAAAAGTAGACCAACTTATTTTGTGTTTTCATAAATTCATCCCCGCTTACTCGCAACTCTGATTAACATGAAACATGGCCAACATATTTATATATGATTACTAATTGAAGAAAAATTTTCGGATACCCGACCCGACCCCGTTGACTTTGACTTTGACCAAGTTTGACTTTTAGTCAAATTTAACAAAACACTTATGCGATCGTTCTAACGTACCTTTATACTTGATTCTTGCATGAAACTTGACAACATGATTCACATGCTATGCTATTCGAGTCATAACGAGCCTTAGGACTAATTGAACACATTTTGCCCGACCTTGTGTCGTAACCGGTTAATTGATACAACTTACTTGTTTAGGTCGAGGCTAAGCAACTTTCATGCACACGTTTACTTTGTGAAGTACTTTTATACTCGTGCACTCGAGGTGAGATCATAGTCCCACCTTTTCAATTACTTTCATACTTTTAAATCGTGGGCTGAGAAACATATACATTACATACTTATATACATTTCATATGTATATATACTTTTCATACTTTGATACTTGAACACGAATACAAAAGCAAAGATACATATGAGTTAGAACAAAAATCCTCAAGTCCAATTACCATTAGTTACACTTTAGGGTGTGAGCGAGAACTTATGTTGTGTGGCCATACGGGTTTGACGAACCCTCATCTAACGGATGAAACGTATTTTCGGGATATAGTGTAGGTTCTAACACTATTATGCAGAGGTAAGATTCAGTTAAGTTTTGGTAATTGGGTGCTCGTGATATATACAACATCCTTTAGGATGTATACGCTTGATATTCATTTTATACTAAATCTTGTGGTTCAAAAACAACATCTTTTGAGATGTATACGCTTTGATACTAAACCTTGTGGTTCAAAAACATACTTTTACAAATACACTTATGATCTCACCAACATTTTTCGTTGAAAGTTTTCTACATGTTTTCGCAGGTTCATACATGGCTATTTGATACATGCTTCCGCGTACACTCATACTTGCTTGGAGTCAAGCATACATACATGCATACGCTAGTGATAGCACCTTTAGATTCAAACAAATGTTTACATACTTATGCTATTTATAGCAACCGTGATTTTAAACTAATTATGTCGCAAGTTATTTCATTTATACTTTATACTTTTGTAAAATTAAACTTGTTATCGAATTGTTTTGTAAACTAAACTTTCCAAGTCTTATATGTCTCAAATGAATGCGACATAATTTTGGTCAAACGTGTCTCATATAGGGACTACGACCACGTAACGGGACCTAAGTTAGCGGCGCCGTCAATGACGATTTTGTCTGGTCGCTACATATGCAGATCCTCGTCGACGACCAGTGACGTTTACCTGTGGGTGAACGTGTGTACTTAAAAGTGTCATCGTGGAAGGGTGTAATTTGGTTTGATAAACGTGGAAAACTAGCTTCAAGGTACATTGGTCCTTTTAGAATATGTCAAGTGCTAAACGATCAAACTGTATTGTTAGATCTTCCTCCAGAGTTATCTGGTATTCATAACACGTTCAACATCTACTATATTCGTAAGTGTAAAGTGGATGATGAAAGTCAGATTCTTCCTCTACAAGATCTAAAAGTAGATTCTAGTAAGAAATTGGTAGAAGAACCAGTGAGGATCGTCGACAGAAAAGTGACTAAGTTACGCAAGAAGCAGATCCCAATGGTGCTTGTGGAATGGAAGCATAGCTTAGGCACCAATATGACATTGGAGACTGAGAAGTTGATGACTTCTAGATACCCTTATTTGTTTGACCTTGACCAGATTCCGAGGACGGAATCTCCTTTAAGGGGGGTAGATATGTAACATCCTAGCTTTGGGCCTAGTAGGTAATAACTTATTTACCCTTCTGTGCTAAAATAGTGATTTTAATAATTATGTGTTTTTATAATTATTGTATATGGGATAATGTGCGTTTTGTGACAAGGGTCACAGAACATATTTCCTTTTGTGATTTAGACTTAAAATGAATAAGTTATTAAGGATTTCGTATTTCAGATATCTGGTAAATACCCGTGTGATACACGGAGTAGGTTTCCCTCACATGAAGGAAACCCACCTACCTTATATGCTTATATTCTTCTTTATTTCCATTTTTGGAAATATCTACACACCGAACATATACTCTCAAACCCTAGAACCCTAACTAGAAATCTTGTGTTCTTGATCTCGTTTTTTAACTAGAATTCGTGTCTTGTGATTTCAGTAACATCATAAGGTATTTAACAAGTGATTTCAAGTGTTAAATCAATCTAATTTTTAGTTCTTATGAGTTTTTGGGTTAAAGTGGGTTTTTGAATCAAATCTTGTATCTGAAGTGTTGTTTATATAAAATTGATGTTAGAAAACGTTTGTATATGAGTTATGTATGTTCTCTAAGTGATTTTTAGAGTCAAAACAGTGCAAAATCGAGATTTGAAGCTCAAAATGGCGAAAACAGCGACCTGGTGCTGATGAACAGCTCCCGTACGGTTGCAGGATGCATCCGTACGGTTACGGGGTATATCCGGGTCATTTCTGATGCAACAGGGCGGTTGCAGTCTGTCAGCTTTTTGGAAAACTTGTTTTGGCCGTAACTTTCAAACCGTAACTCCGTTTTTGATGAATAAGCTACCGTTGGAAATGTAATGAGGTGTAGTTTCTAATGGTGAAGTTTTAAAACACTAAATCAAACTTTAATTTTGATCAAAATGATGGGATAGCGTGTATGCCTCGTTTTGTACGCATGTGATAGTTGCAATTGAATGAAAAACCATGTAAACTTGTCATATATTGATATATTAGGATATATGATGTTGTTTAGAGTATAATTGATGATATTATTAATTAGATATGTGTTAACTTTTGATATGATATTCTCATGTAATAAAGCAACGGAGAAGACTCAGTGATATAAGACAACTGAGTACTTGTGCTTCCAGGTGAGTGGGATTATCTTTATGCATGTGATTATACAGTGACAAGTATAGTGATCCGTGACATGCTTATAATTAGACTATGTAATGAGTCTGCGACCAATATTGTGACTATATGTGATTATGTGCGCACTAGTGAATGTCGAGGTGTTTTGTGCGATGTAAGAGGTAAATGCTATTTACCTTGTGTATTTAGGGTGATAGTATTGGGTCTAAGTGTTACTGATGAGTGGCATAGTATGAATGATGAGTGCGTCACGTCTGAAAGACTATACCAATGATTCAGTAGTGTGAACTATAAGTATATTCCAGCTTGATCAGCTATGGGTTGCCGGTCCTCTTGTGTATGGCTTTAAGTGATTAGTGACCAGTACATATAAGCTGTGCTTGATGCTTGTAGTGATGTCCACCTAGATATTGCCATTCACTTACCGTTATGCTAATCCCCCAATAGTTTTTTGCCCTGCAGGTATAGATTAGCAGCTTTTGGTGGGTTTTGTAGGACAATTGAAGATGTTTGACACAGTGCCACTCTGATGTATTTTGTATTAAACTGTATGGTTAAATGGCTTGTAGTAATAACGTAATACCAGTGTTTTGTGTAATCATATGTTTCTGTAAATAATATATGATATGTAAATTAATTAGTCTTCCGCTGTGAACATCTTAAAAAAAATGTGTAGGCAAAAAGTACGGTGTTACAAGTTGGTATCAGAGCGTAGGTTTGGCAGTATGTGCACTGTGTACGTGACTTACTCCCAAACTTATGAATGTGTCGTGTCAAACATCCAAGTGGGGAATAAGTGAATGTAGAGATATGTGCCTAGGTGATTATGCTTAGTGATAGGTGCTAACAGGTTATCAACTAAGCTTTTGTGAGATGATGTGTTTGCAGACAGGTATGGCTAACCAGACCAGAAATAACAATGCCCCTGTGACTCCCAGACCCAGAATATTTAGAGCGCCATTAGTGGAACATAGTCCATAAAGTGGTCCAGATGAATATGTTCATCAGCTAGAAAGTAATTACAGGAAACTCGAGAAAAGGTAAAGGAATTGGAGGCCCACATCAGGCATTCAGCTGTGGTGTCTGAAGCTAATGATCCACCAATACCTCTAGGGTTTACTGGTACTCAGTATACATCTGGCCCATCGGGTAGTGCTTCTCAACCATTCCAATCTCAGCCTCAAGTTATACCTCAAATGCCATATCAATCTTCCCAATAATACCAATACCCTCTTCAATATTAGTACGCAACAACGAATCCATTTCAAACTCCTATGTTTCAACAAGTGGTGAAGGAGAAGAAGAAGTGTACGTTCAAGCAGTTTATGGACTGCAAGCCCTCTGAGTATTCTGGTCATCACGATCCGATTGTGAAACAACCCAACCCGTATTCCATTCGATAAATTTTTTTTTATACAATACACATTTACGCGCCAATTAAATATGTAAACCATTCCACAAATTCTATTTAAAAGTACAATAATTTAAATGTTTACCAAAGGCACAAAGGCCAGTAATTAAGTTTAATACAAGTTTGACCTACTACAATGATAGTTTATAATCCAAACGACATTCGAGCATGGTTTGGAGCTAAACTACCCAAAACGTTAGGCCACTTCAAAAGCTATCCAAAAAGCACCCCCTGTCAACACAAACGGGAGACAACTAATCCAACTGTATGCCCTTACCCTTGTCCAAGCCGGAACCTATAAAAATAGTAAACAACGAGAGGGTAAGCAACGCTTAGTGAATGCAATAGTTATACATACATATATATAACCCATCTATTTGCAATCACAAATACCAAATACCTCGCACGAACATGTAACTCACATAGCAAGTCAATCATACCCGAAATACCAATAAGTTGTACATTGACACCAAATCTCATTAGCATATACTCAACACCATATATATATATATATATATATATATATATATATATATATATATATATATATATATATATATATATATATATAATGCTAAACGCTCACAACACAATATGGTTAACCATAACGCTATGGTGCTACCGGCACGTGGTTCACACCATACGCATTTGAGTCTCACTCTTTTATAGTGCTACCGGCACATGGTTCACACTTTGACACTATCGGCACGTGGTTCACGCCTCATTTTATAGTGCTACCGGCACGTGGTTCACAATTGATGCTACCGGCACGTGGTTCACATCCTATATCCGTCACATACATGTTATGGCACTACCGGCACATGGTTCATGCCATAACATTCACAAATAAACACGCCATATACATGAACGTATAATTATTCCACTCACCTTGTCACAAGGATGATGATTTAGCACTTCCGAGCTTCAACGCAATGTACCTAAATCATTAAGTGCACATTCAATTTCACAACTAGTGGGATTAACCACAATACTCCCACTTGAGCATTTAATGACCCAATTTGCATTAAATGACTCAACTACTCACAACCGCCCATAAATGGCCAAGACTCGACTTTAATCACTAAGACTAGTGAATTAAAGTCTACTAACTTCAATTAACACAAAACTTAGGGTAATCCATACCCATTTCATCTAGTTAGGTCAACTAGTACATTTTGACCCATTTTATAATACTTAGACTCACAATCAAATCAAACTTACTCCTTAACACTTCTTTCATAAATCTTAAAGTGCATTAGTGACTAACAACATCAATTGACACTTACAACCTCAAATCACAAGGCCAAAACCCTAGATTGTGGCTATTAGGGTTTCATTACAACAACATAACCCAAACTCACTCGTTTTACCACCAAATGGGTCTTACAAATCTCTAGTAACCAAAACCCTAGCCATTAACCAATTAAAACTCAAAACTTAGAGTTAGAACTTACCGAGACTATCAACGTGTAGCTAGAGACGCAAGGAACAACTTTAATTCTTGCTCCAAAGATCAACTCTTAATCCTTCACTCTCAAACCTCACTTTTAATCCAAATGGGTTTTAAGTTTTGGGAGAGAAATTGGAAAGAAAAGAGAAAAGAAATTAAATTAAATGAACAAGTGGTGGAGGTTTAATGCTCCTAACAGATCTACACGTTAAATTACTAATTTGCCCCTTAAATTTATTTAATTTGAGCTAGAATCGGAGTCAGAACTGCAGAGGTGCCGCGGCGCGGCCCATTTGTCGCGGCGCGACCTAACGAAGGAAAAACGACCCCTTTTAACTTAACTTCTGATCTGGAATTGCTTTATATGTCGCGGCGCGACCCAGTTTGTCGCGGCGCGGCATTAGCCGTCACCTGGAAACCTCGACAAACTTAAGCAAATTTTGATTTTATTTAATTCGTACACTTAAATCCCGCTTCCTATATTCACCTAACCTTTAACAATGGTCTCACAAGACTTAACGCTATCAAAACCCACATATAAACTTGTATATGCACCCATTATCAAGTGTGTATATATATATATATATATATATATATATATATATATATATATATATATATATATATATATATATATATATATATATATATATATATATCTATACAATTTCGCACAATCTAGTGAGTTACAAACGTACAATGATTTAGTATGTACCTTTCGATATGTACGGGAAAAATGGGATGTTACAACACTCCCCCACTTGAATCAGAGCGCGTCCTCTCGATCCAAGCCGCATGACAAGCCGGAAGATAAACCAACACAAACTCATCGGGCTCCCAAGTGAACTCGGAACCCTTACTACGACGCCATTGAACCTTAGAAGTCCTTACCTCTTTATGTCTCAATCTTTTGACTTTCTCATCAAGTATGGCAATCGGTTCCTCGATATACTCTAACTTATTATTTAGCTCGATCTCGTCTAATGGCACCCAAGATGAATCATCCGCAAGACACTTACGGAGATGGAAAACATGAAATGTATTATGGATCCCCGCAAGCTCTTCAGGTAATTCTAAACGGTACGCGACTTCACCAACACGAGCTAAAACCTTAAATGGTCCAATAAACCGAGGAGCTAACTTTCCCCGTTTTCGAAATCGAATAATACCTTTCCATGGCGAGACTTTGAGCATCACCATGTCACCTTCTTGAAATTCGATCGTTCGTCTACGTTTATCGGCATAAGATTTTTGCCTATCTTGAGCCTCTTTCAAATGCTCTCGAATCACATCAATCTTGCTATTCGTCTCTAAAACAAAATTGGTACTCCCGATTTCCTTTTGTCCCACTTCTCCCCAACAAATCGGGGTTCGACACCTACGCCCATAAAGCATCTCATAAGGTGGCATCCCGATACTAGTATGATAACTATTATTGTACGAGAATTCCACCAAAGGCAAGTGCTCGTCCCAACTACCACCAAAATCGATAATACATGCCCGTAACATATCCTCCAAAGTTTGATTCGTACGTTCGGTTTGACCGTCCGTTTGAGGATGATACGCCGTGCTCAACTTCAATTGCGTACCCATATCTTCATGAAACTTTTCTCAAAACCGAGATGTAAAACGAGTATCTCGATCCGAAATAATAGATATAGGAACACCGTGTCGAGAGATGACTTCCTTGATAAACAACTTAGCCAAGGTCTCCGACGATATCGCTTCCTTAATGGGAAGAAACCAAGCGCTTTTCGTCAATCGATCTACTATAACCCAAATCGAATCAAATTGGGTTCTCGCCGTTTTAGGTAACTTTGTGATGAAATCCATGGTAATGTGCTCCCATTTCCATTTCGAGATTTCTAACGGTTGTAACTTACCATACGGCTTTTGGTGCTCGGCCTTAACTTGCAAACACGTGATGCATTGCTCAACATACTTCACAACTTCACGTTTCATGCCCGGCCACCAATAATCTTTCCTTAAATCAAGATACATTTTCGTTGCGCCCGGATGAATGGAATACTTTGAATTATGTGCTTCATCAAGTAGCACTTGTCGATAATCTCCCATCTTAGGCACCCACACTCTTCCTTGAAAAGACAACAAACCCCGCGAACCCATAGTAATGAACTCCGATTGTCCCACAATTCGCTCCGTATGCTTTTTGTGAACGTAAGCCTCTATTTGAATCAAGCCGAGTTTTTTAAGAAAATCGTTAGTAATAATCATACGTAACAATCCCAATCGTAACGTCGGGTGATGACTCTTTCAACTTAACGCATCCGCGACCACATTCGCCTTGCCCGGATGATAAAGTATTTCACAATCATAGTCTTTTACCACATCCATCCACCTACGTTGACGGTAATTCAAATCTCGTTGATTAAAGAGATGTTTCAAACTCTTATGATCCGAATAAATCGTACACTTGACACCATACAAGTAATGGCGCCAAATTTTCAACGCATGCACAACCGCCGCCAACTCAAGATCATGAGTCGGATATCTCGTCTCGTGTTCCTTTAATTGTCGAGAGGCATAAGCGATGAATTTACCTCTTTGCATTAGAACACACCCGATTCCATTTAACGAAGCATCACAATAAACCATCATGTCTTCCACTCCTTCCGGTAACACTAACACCGGAGCTTGACACAACTTCTCTTTTAGCAATTGAAAAGCAATTTCTTGCTCGTCCTCCCAATTAAATCGCACGTTCTTCCTTTTCAACTTTGTCAATGAAGAAGCGATCTTAGAAAAGTCTTGGATAAACCGACGATAATAACCGGCCAATCCGAGAAAACTTCGGACCTCCGTAGGCGTAGTCGGTTGTCTCCAACTCTTCACCGTCTCTATCTTCCCCGGATCTACTTGAATGCCATCTTTGTTCACAATGTGGCCAAGGAATTGAACTTCCCTTAGCCAAAATTCACATTTGGAGAACTTAGCATACAAATTCTCCCTTCGTAATGTCTTCAAAATCTCATGCAAATAGCGTTCATGTTCGTTCATACTTTTCGAGTAGACTAGTATGTCGTCAATGAACACGATCACCAACTTGTCCAACATAGGTTGGCACACTCGATTCATAAGATCCATGAATGCCGCCGGTGCATTCGTAAGACCAAAAGGCATAACTACGAACTCAAAATGCCTATAACGTGTTCGAAAAGCCGGTTTCTCAATATCTTCCTCACGGACCCGCATTTGGTGATAGCCGGACCGTAGGTCGATCTTAGAGAAATACGTCGCACCTTGGAGTTGGTCAAACAAATCGTCAATCTGAGGCAATGGATAACGATTCTTGATCGTCACCTTATTCAACTCCCGGTAATCAATGCACATTCGCATGCTACCATCCTTCTTCTTCACAAATAAAACCGGAGCGCCCCATGGCGAAGCACTCGGTCGAATAAAACCCTTCTCGAAAAACTCTTGGGTTTGAGTTAACAACTCTTACATTTTTGTCGGTGCTAAACGATAAGGAGTTTTAGCAATGGGAGTAGCTCCCGGAACCAACTCAATGCGAAATTCAACTTGTCTTTCCGCCGGAACACCCGGTAACCCGTCCGGAAAAACGTCTTCGAATTCCCTAACCACCAGAATTTCATGAATAGGTGGTGGCTCGTCACGAGTATCAACAACATGGGCAAGAAAAGCCATGCCACCGCTAACAAGAAAACGTCGTGCTCGCGCAAAAGAACATATCGACACAAGTCTTCTTCGCTTTTCGCCATGAATAATTAACTCTCCCCCTCTAGGGGTCTTCGAACGAATAAACTTCTCCTGGCACGCGATATCGGCTCTATTACGATCGAGCCAATCCATACCAACAACGATATCAAAATCGCCCAAAGTCATAGGGATGAGATCAATTTTAAAGTTTTCGGCACCAAAAACAACATCACAATTTTTACACACATCAACCACTAGCACCATCTTGCCGTCTGCTATTTCGAATTCCACCGAACGACTTAACTTAGCTAACGGTCTATCAAGTTTAGGCACAAATTTTGGAGACACAAACGACAAATTTGCACCGCTATCAAATAAAATCCTTGCCGGATTAGAGTTAACCATAAAAGTACCTGAGACAACTTCGTTGGATTGCTTAGCTTCATTATTCGTCATCAAATAGTTGCGACCCCTAGCCGTGCCCGCCGTTCTCTCCAATTTCTTAACATGATCATTATTCAACTCGGGACATTCCGGCTTCTTGTGCCCTTCCTTACCACAATTATAGCAAGTAAATTTGTTCGGGCCATTGGTACAATCACGGGCCATGTGTCCCCTTTGTTTACAATTAAAACACGTGGGCCCGAAACCCCCGGAAGCACCCTTCTTCACATTATTTAAGCTTTCGGAGCCTTTCTTGTTCTTTTTATTTGAAAAGTTCGAATGGCTCGAACCTTCAAACTTTCTCTTTGAAAAAGTGAAATCACTCTTCCTCGGAACCTCCGGTTCAACACCCCGAGCCAACTCGAATAGCTCTTCAAAAGTCTTAGCCATTCCCCGACTAATCTTA
Source organism: Rutidosis leptorrhynchoides (assembly GCF_046630445.1). Lineage (NCBI taxonomy): Eukaryota > Viridiplantae > Streptophyta > Magnoliopsida > Asterales > Asteraceae > Rutidosis > Rutidosis leptorrhynchoides. The sequence goes on along the minus strand of NC_092335.1, from coordinate 159,025,671 downwards.
CCCTTTAACTCATCGTTCAAGGTATGGTAGAAATCTTTCATTAGCTTGTGATCATCACCAACATATTCCGGGTAAAAACGAGTCTTTGCCAAAAAGGTAGACTTGAGAGTAACCAAGTCCATTGAACCTTGTTGCAAATGATGCAACTCGTCCCGGATTCTATCAAGGTCGGAAGAAATTCGGTATTCTTGAAAAAATTCCTTCTTAAACTCCTCCCATGTCAAGCTCATACATTGCTCTTCACCATACAAATTGATTTTATCGTCCCACCATAACTTGCCTTCTTCACATAACATGCTAGACCCATATCTCGTCTTCTTCTCGGGAGGACATTCCGCGGTACGGAAAGCTCCCTCGATATCGGAAATCCAACAAGTGCTTTTCAATGGATCCCTCACCCCATTAAACATCGGAGGTTGAGTATCCTTGAAATTTTTGTAGTGGAAGTCCCGCCTTCCACCCCCACCATTACCTTCACCCCCTTCGCCTCGAGGATAAATGTTTCTAGCCTCTAAAGCCTCCTCTATTGCGGCTTTCATTCGATCGTTGATCATTTCGGTCACTTGTCCATCGACCGACTCTTGGAAGACCTTTCGGACATCGTCAAGAAAATCCTTCTTTAACTTTTTAAAGATGGCCTCAACCTTGGTCGTGAGTTTAACATCCTCACTCGTACCACCGTTATCATTATCGTGTCCGTTTCTCGTCTTCATTCTATAAAGCAGAAACGATTAAACAAAGAACGAAAAGACATAAAATGTAAGTATATACATGTACACCACACTACTCCATCTCGCTTGACAATCATCGTACATTACTTGTTTGACACGATTTGCACCCGTAACAACGGTAGCTAATCGTTGTTAAGCGATCACGTCGCATTAACTCGCTAGTACAACGTCCGTCTTGCTTGATGATTGCTAAACACAATACAAAATAATTAGCACAAGGTTAGTTCACATAAACCAAAGCACTAACAATTCTCGATTAGACCCAAAGTCCTACAAGTCCCGCATAAAGCGCTCACACAATAAAGCCCAAGTCTAGGCACCTATCTCAAGTCGCCTAAATCCCTTAGACCATGCTCTGATACCACTTGAAACAACCCAACCCGTATTCCATACGATAATTTTTTTTTTATGCAATACACATTTACGCGCCAATTAAATATGTGAACCATTCCACAAATTCCATTTAAACGTACAACAATTTAAATGTTTACCAAAGGCACAAAGGCCAGTAATTAAGTTTAATACAAGTTTGACCTACTACAATGATAGTTTATAATCCAATCGACATTCGAGCATGGTTTGGAGCTAAACTACCCAAAACGTTAGGCCACTTCAAAAGCTATCCAAAAAGCACCCCCTGTCAACACAAACGGGAGACAACTAATCCAACTGTGTGCCCTTACCCTTGTCCAAGCCGGAACCTATAAAAATGTTAAACAACGAGAGGGTAAGCAATGCTTAGTGAATGCAATAGTTATACATACATATATATAACCCATCTATTTGCAATCACAAATACCAAATACCTCGCACGAACATGTAACTCACATAGCAAGTCAATCATACCCGAAATACCAACAAGTTGTACATTGACACCAAATCTCATTAGCATATACTCAACACCATATATATATATATATATATATATATATATATATATATATATATATATATATATATATATATAATGCTAAACGCTCACAACACAATATGGTTAACCATAACGCTATGGTGCTACCGGCACGTGGTTCACACCATACGCATTTGAGTCTCACTCTTTTATAGTGCTACCGGCACATGGTTCACACTTTGACGCTATCGGCACGTGGTTCACGCCTCATTTTATAGTGTTACCGGCACGTGGTTCACACTCGATGCTACCGGCACGTGGTTCACATCCTATATCCGTCACATACATGTTATGGTACTACCGGCACATGGTTCATGCCATAACATTCACAAATAAACACGCCATATACATGAACGTATAATTATTCCACTCACCTTGTCACAAGGATGATGATTTAGCACTTCCGAGCTTCAACGCAATGTACCTAAATCATTAAGTGCACATTCAATTTCACAACTAGTGGGATTAACCACAATACTCCCACTTGAGCATTTAATGACCCAATTTGCATTTGACTCAACTACTCACAACCGCCCATAAATGGCCAAGACTCGACTTTAATCACTAAGACTAGTGAATTAAAGTCTACTAACTTCAATTAACATAAAACTTAGGGTAATCCATACCCATTTCATCTAGTTAGGTCAACTAGTACATTTTGACCCATTTTATAATATTTAGACTCACAATCAAGTCAAACTTACTCCTTAACACTTCTTTCATAAATCTTAAAGTGCATTAGTGACTAACAACATCAATTAACACTTACAACCTCAAATCACAAGGCCAAAACCCTAGATTGTGGCTATTAGGGTTTCATTACAACAACATAACCTAAACTCACTCGTTTTACCACCAAATGGGTCTTACAAATCTCTAGTAACCAAAACCCTAGCCATTAACCAATTAAAACTCAAAAATTAGAGTTAGAACTTACCGAGACTATCAACGTGTAGCTAGAGACGCAAGGAACAACTTTAATTCTTGCTCCAAAGATCAACCCTTAATCCTTCACTCTCAAACCTCACTTTTAATCCAAATGGGTTTTAAGTTTTGGGAGAGAAATTGGAAAGAAAAGAGAAAAGAAATTAAATTAAATGAACAAGTGGTGGAAGTTTAATGCTCCTAACAGATCTACACGTTAAATTACCAATTTGCCCCTTAAATTTATTTAATTTGAGCTAGAATCGGAGTCAGAACTGCAGAGGTGCCGCGGCGCGGCCCATTTGTCGTGGCGCGACCTAACGAAGGAAAAACGACCCCTTTTAACTTAACTTATGATCTGGAATTGCTTTATATGTCGCGGCGCGACCCAATTTGTCGCGGCGCGGCATTAGCCGTCACCTGGATACCTCGACAAACTTAAGCAAATTTTGATTTTATTTAATTCGTACACTTAAATCCCGCTTCCTATATTCGCCTAACCTTCAACAATGGTCTCACAAGACTTAACGCTATCAAAACCCACGTATAAACTTGTATATGCACCCATTATCAAGTATATATATATATATATATATATATATACATATATATATATATATACAATTTCGCACAATCTAGCGAGTTACAAACGTACAATGATTTAGTATGTACCTTTCGATATGTACGGGAAAAATGGGATGTTACAGATTGTGACAATGAATTGTTAAGGGAAGTGGAACAGACATTGAAAGCCTGTCAATGTGAACCAGAATTACGGATAACTTATGCTAGCCGACTGTTAAAGAATCGTGCTATGGTTTGGTGGAATACAATTACTGCTCTGTTGTCCGAAGAGCAACTCAATCAGGTCACATGGGAACAATTTTCGGCAAAGGTCCAGGAGCAGTACTGCACCGCATTTGATATCAATCAATTGAAGCAAGAGTTCATGCAAATGACGATGACTGAAGATATGACAGTCGATGAAGCGTTTGAGCAGTTTATGGACAAATTAAGGTTCGTGCATCAGTGGATACCTGACGAACTGTCCAGAGTGCAACGGTTTGTAGAAATTTTTACGACCTGAGTATCGCACGATTGCAAGACTTGCTACAAATTTGTCACAAGCGCATATGTTGGCAAAGATAACTGAAAGTGATATTAAGGTGGCCAGAAGTGTGAAAACTGAAAGTGTGTCACAAGTGAAACCAGCGGTAAGTCAGTCTAGCCAGCAATCAAAGAAATCAAGTCGGTTTAAGCAAAAAGGGAAATCTAGCTAGGGTGGGTCAGTGTCAAGTGGTCAGAAGACATGGTGTAGAATGTGTAAGTCTTCACATAGTGGGCAGTGTACAACCTTGACGAAATGTTGTTTACGTTGTAGTATAGTAGGACATGAGCCTCAAGATTGTTCATTTAAGAATAATGTGTGTTGGAACTATCAAAAAGAGGGTCACAGATCTGCAGAGTGTCCAGCTACAAGAAAGAGTTATTCCGGGGCGGGGTTCGGGTCAGGGGTACGTGCTATGTCAGCTGGGGGATCATCTGCTTCCTCTGTGGGGCAGAAGCGTAAGAATACTCCACCACCTGAAGCTAGAGCCATTCAGATGTCAGTAGACGCTGCCACTGCTACTGACGATGCAATCACGGGTATGTTCTTAGTAAATTATGTGCCGGCTCGTGTACTATTTGACTGTGGAGCAAATCGCTCGTTTGTGTCAACTACATTTTGTGCTAAGTTAAATGTGCCTGTTAGGGTAATAAATGAACCCTTAAGTGTCGAAGTGGGTGACGGTAGAACTGTTCCAGTCACAAAGTTTGTGTCTGGAATTACTATTGACATAAAGGGTAGTCTTTTCCTTGTGACTTGCCTAGTGATGCTTATACCAAGCTTTGATGTAGTGCTAAGCATGAATTGGCTTAGTGACCATAATGCCAGTATTAAGTTCAATAGGAAAATTATCTCTTTTCCGGTGGCTGGTGGAAAACGGGTAGTGGCTCGTGGTGATCGCGGCGGGTTCCGTTGTCCATTATTGTCGATGATGAAAGCTCAGAAATCTTTGGCCAAGGGATGTGATTCTTTCTTAGCCTATGTAATCGATGTAACGAAGGAAAAGAAAGTAGTGTTCGATATTCCGGTGGTTTCTGAATATCCAGAAGTGTTCCCAGATGAAATGTCATTCTTACCGCCGATCAGGGAAGTTGAATATAAGATCATGTTAGTACCAGGGGCTACGCCGGTTGCTAAAGCTCCGTATAGATTAGCTCCTTCAGAAATTAGTGAAATGATGTCCCAAATTCAAGAACTGTTGGACCGCGGGTTCATTCGTCCGAGTTCTTCGCCGTGGGGTGCACCAGTGTTATTCGTGAAAAAGAAAGATGGTACGCTCCGAATGTGTATAGATTATCGTGAACTAAATAAAAGAACAGTGAAGAATGAGTATCCGCTTCCTAGAATAGATGACTTATTTGATCAGCTTCAAGGAGCTTCGTTCTTTTCGAAAATAGACCTACATTCGGGATATCACCAGGTTCATGTTGCTGAATCTGACATTCCTAAGACTACATTTCGTACTCGTTATGGTCATTATGAGTTCTTAGTGATGCCGTTTGGGTTAACCAATGCTCCAGCAATTTTCATGGATCTTATGAATAGGGTGTGTAAACCGTTTTTAGATAAGTTTGTTATCGTATTCATTGATGACATCTTAGTGTACTCCAAAACCGAATCTGAGCATGCTGAGCATTTAAGACAAGTGTTGGAACTTTTGAAACGTGAACAATTGTATGCAAATTTTTCAAAGTGTGAGTTCTGGTTACGTGAAGTTCAATTTTTGGGTCATATTATATGTGCAGAAGGTATAAAAGTGGATCCATCTAAAATTGAAGCTGTGATGAATTGGAATTCACCAAAGAATCCGACAGAAATCAAGAGTTTTCTAGGATTGGCCGGTTACTACCGACAGTTTATTAAAGATTTTTCCAAGATTGCAAGTACTTTGACAAAGTTAACTAGAAAGGATGTGTCTTTTCAGTGGGGTAATGAACAGGAAACTGCAGACTTTGAAAAGTTTGTTGTGTCAAGAACCAGTGTTAGCTTTACCTGAGGGGTCCGACGACTTCGTTGTGTATTGCGACGCGTCTTTATCCGATTTAGGTTGTGTATTAATGCAAAGAGATCGTGTAATTGCGTATGCGTCTCGACAGTTAAAACCAAGTGAAAAGAATTACCCAGCACATGACTTAGAAATGGCTGCAGTAGTGTTTGCGTTAAAGTTATGTAGGCATTTTCTTTATGGTACGCATTATGTTATCTTCACCGATCATAAAAGTTTACAGTATTTTTTTCACAGAAAGAGATGAATATGCGCCAGAGATGGTGGCAAGAACTAATTAAGGATTACAACTCTGAGATTAGATATCATCCTGGCAAGGCAAACGTCATGGCTGATGCGTTAAGTCGTAAAAAATCCGCTGACAGTGTAAAGTTTATACGAATTGAGATTGTGTCTGATTTAGTAGATCGACTAAAAATAACACAACTCGAAGCATTATAAGATGAACATTTGAAATCTGAGTTAAGGGTGAAAAGAAAAGCAGAATTAATGAACGATTCTCGAGGGTTAAAGACTTATTGTGAATGAGTTTGGGTGCCGTTATTTGGAGGATTGAGGGATTTAATCTTAAATGAAGCACATAAATCGAGATTATCCGTGCATCCCGGTAGTACAAAAATGTACCATGATCTGAAAGTGTTATATTGGTGGCCAACTATGAAAGCAGACATCGCGCAATACGTGGAAAAGTATCATATTTGCGCCCAAGTGAAAGCAGAACACCGGAAACCATATGGGTCTTTACGTCAATTAGAGATTCCAGAGTGGAACTGGGAACATATTATCATGGATTTTGTGACAAAACTACCCAGAACCCAGAAAGGAAATGACATGATTTGGGTAATAGTGGACCGTTTAGCCAAAAGTGCGCATTTTCTAGCTACTAATGAAACAGCTTCGTTGACCAAATTAGCTTAGTTGTACCTGAATGAAATAGTATCGCGACATGGGATACCGTTTTCTATTGTGTCTGATGTGTGCAGAGGTGTATACGAAATAGTTATATTTTTATTGCGAAATACTATTAAATACGATATAATTTTACACAAGTTATTTATTTATTTATAGAGTGGATATACCTAAACCTTGCTACAACACTTATAGGCAGTGTACCTAATCGTACAGTAGTGTAGTTTTTAGTAAGTCCGGTTCGTCCACAGGGAACTAGCCAAGTTTAACGCTATATTTTATTTTAAACTATATTTGTATATAAATATATATATATATATAAGTATTATTATTATTATAAAAGGGGGGGTTTTTTACCGTTTAATGACCGGTTTGTCGATTTTATGTCCTAAGTCCGGTTGGTCGTTTGCGTCTTCAATTCGTCGAATCTGTCTTTTGTCTTCACCTTTTATTATTTAAACGAATATCACTTGTAAATAGAACAATTGCAACTAAAAGCTTGTCTTTCTTGAGGGATAATGCTATGAAATATATGTTCATTTTTAGCATTATCAGTGTCAGATAGAGATTCCCGATTTGTATCTAGTTTCTGGAATAGTCTAAAAGAGAATTTGGGTACTCGTGTCAACCTTAGTACGACCTATCATCCTCAGACTGACGGTCAAAGTGAACGAACTATTCATACTTTAGAGGATATTTTAAGGGCTTGTGTGTTAGATAGTGGATCGTGGGATTATCATCTGTCATTGGTCGAATTTGCGTATAACAACCCCTATCATTCGAGTATAGGCATGCCGCCATATGAAATGTTGCATGGTAGAAAGTTGTAACATCCCGTTTTTCCCTTACACATTTAAAGGTACAAACTAATTTTTAGTACGCTTATAACTTGTGCATTTATATGATTAAAAGACTTAAGTGTTAGAAATTGTGTAATTATATATATATATATATATATATATATATATATATATATATATATATATATATATATACGAATATGTATGAATATATATATGTGTTTAGAATATATGCATGTATAGTTATATGCATGAGTCTTTGTTCATGTTAAGGCTTGTGAGACTAAAGATGAGGTTTAGACGTGTATAGGAGGCGTGAACGAAGTGTACAAGTTGGATAAATCGTTAAGTTGTGTAAAGCTGTCGAACGGCTCAGTTGAAGGCCATTGCCGCGCCGCGGAAGCCTTTGTCGCGCTGCGACATTGAACTCAAACCAGAGTCAGGAGGCATGTTAAGAAGAGTCGAGTTTCCCTTTATATGTCACGCCGCGGAGAAGAGGGTCGCGCCGCGACAAATAACTAGAATCTGAGTCAGGAATGATTTAAGAAAACTCGTAAAATACGTTAAATGGTTCAAGGGCAAAATCATCATTTTACGTCTAGATCTGATTGGAGCACTAATTATCCCCCACTCATCCATTTTATTCATTTTCATTTCCCTTTTCTTTCTCCATTTACTCTCAAAACTTAAAAAACCCATTTGATTTCAAGTGAGATTTGAGAGTGGAGATTTGTGAATCAAACCTTGGAGCAAGAATTAAAGTTGTTCTCCTTGTTCATAGCTACAAGAGGATAGTGTTGGTAAGTCCTAACTCCATGTTTTGAGTTTTAATTAGTTTATGCTAGGGTTTGGTTCATTGGGAACTTGTAAGACCCATTTGGGGGTAATATGGGTGGATTTGGGTTAGGTGATAAAAGGAAACCCTAAATAGCCATAATCTAGGGTTTGGTCTTATGATATGGGGTTGTAAGTGTTAAATGGTGTTGTTGATCATTAATACACCTTTAAATTGATGAAAGAAGTGTTAATGAGTAAGTTTGACCCGATTGTGAGTCTAATAATTAAAATGGGTCAAATGAGTACTAGTTGACCTAATTGGGTGAAGTGGGTATGAAATACCCAAGTTTGTGTTAGTAGACTTTAATTCACTATCTTTAGTGATTGAAGTTGAGTCTTGACCCTTAAGGGCGGTTTTGGTGAAAATGGGGCATTTAATGCATTAAGTCATTAAATTCACATAAGTGAATTGTTGGTATTTTAGTCCAATTAGATATTGTGTTGATTGAAGTACTTATTATATTAGGTACTTTGCTTTGAAGCTTGCAGAAGTATAAAACCGTCACTGAATCGTTAAGGTGAGTGGAATAATTATATGTGTAGGTATATAATGTATCTATTTGTTGTAGCGTGAGATGTGAAGTGTCGAGGTGCTAAGACACCACGTTTCACGTGATAAGTGAAGCATCGAGGTGTTAAGATGCCACTCGAGGTGAAGCATCGAGGTGTTAAGATGCCATCTAGGAGTGAAGTGTCGAGGTGTTAAGACGCCACTCCATAATAAAGGGTGAAGTGTCGAGGTGTTAAGACGCCACCCGAGGGTAAAGTATCGAGGTGTTAAGATGCCACTCGGGGGTTAGTGATACGAGGTGCTAAGTACACTAATGGATGTTGTGAACTCCGATGGCCTTTCGCGGGCGCCATTCCCTTGTACGATTGGTTAACCATGGTTATTTGTGTTGTAAGCAAAGGCTTATTATATTGTTCGAGTTATATATAATTATGCGATTGTTATGCTAGCTTGTGGTATTGAAGGTTGGTAGCCTCGTATTGATGATAAGCTAATTGTGTTGCTAACATGTATTTTGGTATGTGTATTTGAGTGTTTGCAAGTAGGTATATTATATATGTATGTGTATAATTATTGCATTTACTAAGCTTTAGCTTACCCTCTCGTTGTTCATCCTTTTTGATGCAGGTGTGGATATGGGAAAAGGGGTTGTTGGGCACTAGGTGTCCTTTGATGATGTTTCGTTGGAGCTTTTGGAAGTTGGCCTAACGTTTTGGATAGTTTAGTCCCAAACCATGCTCGAAGTGTCGTTTGGATTATAAACTATCATTTGTAGTGGGTTGAACTTGTATTGAACTTAATTAATGGCCTTTGTGTCTTGTAAACATTTAAATTGTGGTACGTTTTAAATGGAGCTTGTGGAATGGTCTACATATTTAATTGGCGCGTAAATGTGTATTAATAAAAAAAATTATCGTAAGGATTACAGGTTGGGTTGTTTCAAGTGGTATCAGAGCATGGTCTAAGGGATTTAGGCGACTTGAGTTAGGTGCCTAGACTTAGATTTATTTCTGTGTGCGCTTTATGCGGGACTTGTAGGACTTTGGGTCGGAACGGGAATTGTTAGTGCTAGTGTTTATGTGAATTAACCTTGCACTAATTGTTTTGTGTTGTTTTAGCAATCATCAAGTGAGATAGACGTTGTACTAGCGAGTTAATACGATGTGCTCGCATAACAACGATTAGCTACCGTTGTTACGGGTACAAATCGTGTAAACAAGCGATGTACGACGATTGTTGAGCAAGATGGGATAGTGTGGTGTATATGTATATACATATGTGTTAAGTCCTTTCGTATCGTTGCATAATTACTTCGTTTTATAGAATGAAGATGAGAAATGGACACGACACCAATAATGGAATTACGAGTGAGGATGTTGAACTCACGACCAAGGTTGAGGCCATCTTTAAAAGGCTAAAAAAGGATTTTCTTGATGATGTTCGAAAGGTTTTACAAGAGTCGGTTGATGGACAAGTAACCGAAATGATAAACGAGCGAATGAATGCCGCGATTGAGGAGGCATTAGAAGCTAGAAACATCCATCCTCGTGGTGAAGGGGGTGATGGTAACGGTGGGAATGGAAGGCGGGACTTCCATTACAAAAATTTCAAGGATGCTCAACCCCCGATGTTTAATGGGGTACGGGATCTGTTGAAAAGCACATGTTGGATTTTCGATATCGAGGGAGCTTTCCGTACCGTGGAATGTTCTCCCGAGAAGAAGGCGAGGTATGGTTCTAGTATGTTGCGGGAAGAAGCTAAGTTGTGGTGGGATGATAAAATCAACTTATATGGTGAGGAGCAATGTATGAGTTTGACGTGGGAAGAGTTTAAGAAGGAATTTTTCAAAGAATATCGAACTTCTTTCGATCTTGATAGAATCCAGGACGAGTTGCACAATTTGCAACAAGGTTCAATGGACTTGGTTACTCTCAAGTCTACCTTCTTGGCAAAGACTCGTTTTTGTCCGAAATATGTTGGTGACGATCACAAGCTAATGAAAGATTTCTACCGTACCATGAATGATGAGTATAAGGGTAAGATTAGTCGAGGAGCGGCTAAGTCTTTTGAAGAGTTATTTGAATTGGCTCGGGGTTTTGAGCCAGAGGTTCCAAGGAGAAGTGATTTCACTTTTTCTAAAAGAAAGTTTGAAGGTTCTAGTCATTCTAACTTTTCAAACAAGAAGAACAAGAACAAGAAGGGTTCCGAAAGTGTCAATAGCGTGAAGAAGGGCGCTTCCGGTGGTTTTTCTTTTTCGTGCTACAATTGTGGACAACCGGGTCATATGGCTCGTGATTGTCCGAAACCATCTTTCGGAAACAAGCTCACTTGTTTTAATTGTGGTAAAGAAGGGCATAAGAAGCCGAAGTGTCCCGATTTGCGAAACGATAATGTTAAGCGTCTAGAGAAGGCAGCGGTACGACTAGGGGTCGCAACTATTTGATGACGAATGATGAAGCCAAGCAATCCAACGAAGTTGTCTCAGGTACTTTTATGGTTAACTCTAATCCGGCAAGAATTCTACTTGATAGCGGTGCAAATTTGTCGTTTGTGTCTCCAAAATTTGTGCCTAAACTTAATAGACCGTTAGCTAAGTTAAGTCATCCGGTAGAAGTCGAAATAGCGGACGGAAAAACGGTGCTAGTGGTTGATGTGTGTAAAAATTGTGATGTCGTGTTTGGTGCCGAAAACTTTAAGATTGATCTCATCCCGATGACTTTGGGTGATTTTGATATCGTTGTGGGTATGGATTGGCTCGATCATAATAGAGCCGATATTGCATGCCATGAAAAATTTATTCGTGTAAAGACCCCAAGTGGGGGAGAGTTAATTATTCACGGTGATAAACGGAGAAGACTTGTGCTGATATGCACTTTTGCACGGGCACGTCGTTTCCTTGTTAGTGGTGGCATGGCTTTTCTTACCCATGTTGTTGATACTCGAGATGAGCCACCATCCATTCGTGAAATTCTGGTGGTAAATGAGTTTGAAGACATTTTTTCGAATGAGTTACCGGGTGTTCCGGCGGAAAGACAAGTTGAATTTCGCATTGAGTTGGTTCCAGGAGCTACTCCCATTGCTAAAACTCCTTATCGTTTAGCGCCGACGGAAATGCAAGAATTGTTAAATCAAACCTAAGAGCTACTTGAAAAGGGTTTTATTCGACCGAGTGCTTCGCCATGGGGCGCTCTGGTTTTATTCATGAAGAAAAAGGATGGTAGTATGAGGATGTGCATCGATTATCGGGAGTTGAACAAACAAGAATCGTTATCCATTGCCTAGGATTGACGATTTGTTCGACCAACTCCAAGGTGCAACGTATTTCTCTAAAATCGACCTATGGTCCGGCTATCACCAAATGCGGGTCCGTGAGGAAGATATCGAGAAAACGGCTTTCCGAACGCGTTATGGGCATTTTGAATTCGTAGTTATGTCTTTTGGTCTTACGAATGCACCGGCGGCATTCATGGACCTTATGAACCGAGTGTGCCAACCCATGTTGGACAAGTCGGTAATTGTGTTCATTGACGACATACTTGTTTATTCGAAGAGCATGAAGGAACATAAACATCATTTATGATGTGTGTTGAAGACGTTACGGAAGGAGAAGTTGTATGCTAAATTCTCCAAATGTGAATTTTGGCTAAGGGAAGTTCAATTCCTTGGCCATATTGTGAACGAAATTGGTATTCAAGTAGATCCGGGGAAGATTGAGACGGTAAAGAGTTGGGGACGACCGACTACACCTACGGAAATTCGAAGTTTTCTTGGATTGTCCGGTTATTATCGTCGGTTTATCCAAGACTTTTCTAAGATCGCTTCTTCTTTGACGAAATTGACGAGGAAGAACGCGAGATTTATGTGGGAGAATGAGCAAGAAATTGCTTTTCAATTGCTAAAAGAGAAATTAAGTCAAGCTCCGGTGTTAGTGTTGTCGGAAGGGGTGGAAGACATGACGGTGTATTGTGATGCCTCTCTAAATGGGCTCGGGTGTGTTCTAATGCAAAGAGGTAAAGTTATCGCTTACGTCTCTCGACAATTAAAGGAACACGAAACGAGATATCCGACTCATGATCTTGAGTTGGCGGCAGTTGTTCATGCGTTGAAAATTTGGCGCCATTACTTGTATGGTGTCAAGTGTACGATTTATTCGGATCACAAGAGTTTGAAACATCTTTTTGATCAAATAGATTTGATTATCGTCAACGTAGATGGATGGATGTGGTAATAGATTATGATTGTGAAATACTTTATCATCCGGGCAAGGCGAATGTGGTCGCGGATGCTTTAAGTCGAAAGAGTCACCACCCGACATTACGATTGGGATTGTTACGTATGATTATTACTAACGATTTTCTTGAAAAACTTGGTGTGATTCAAATAGAGGCTTACGTTCACAACAAGCATGCGGAACGAATAGTGAGGCAATCGGAGTTTATTACTATGGGCTCGCGTGGTTTGTTGTCTTTTCAAGGAAGAGTGTGGGTGCCTAAGATGGGGGGATTATCGACGAGTGCTACTTGATGAAACACATAAGTCAAAGTATTCCATTCATCCGGCGCAACGAAAATGTATCTTGATTTGAGGAAAGAGTATTGGTGGTCGGACATGAAACGTGATGTTGTTAAGTATGTTGAACAATGCGTCACGTGTTTGCAAGTGAAAGCCGAACACCAAAAACCGTATGGTAAGTTACAACCGTTAGAAATCCCAAAATGGAAATGGGAGCACATTACCATGGATTTCATTACAAAGTTACCAAAGACGGCGAGAACCCAATTTGACTCAATTTGGGTAATAGTTGATCGATTGACGAAAAGTTCCTTGTTTCTTCCCATTCGGGAAGTGATGTCGTCGGAGGCCTTGGCTAAATTGTTTATCAAGGAAGTAGTCGCTCGACATGGGGTTCCTATATATATTATTTTGGATCGAGATACCCGTTTCACATCTCGGTTTTGGGAAAAGTTTCATGAAGATATTGGCACATAATTGAAGTTGAGCACGACGTATCCTCCTCAAACGGACGGTCAAACCGAACGTACGAATCAAACTTTGGAGGATATGTTACGGGCGTGTATTATTGATTTCGGTGGTAGTTGGGATGAGCACTTACCTTTGGTGGAATTCTCGTACAATAATAGTTATCATACTAGTATCGGGATGCCACCATACGAGATGCTTTATGGGCGGAGGTGCCGAACTCCGATTTGTTGGGGTGAAATTGGTCAAAAAGAAATCAGGAGTACCGATTTGGTCTTAGAAACGAATAGTAAGATTGATATGATTCGGGATCATTTAAAAAAGGCGCAAGATAGACAAAAGTCGTATGCCGACAAGCGTAGACGAATGATCGAATTTCAAGAAGGTGACATGGTGATGCTTAGCTCCTCGGTTTATTGGTCCCTTTAAAATTTTAGCTCGTGTTGGTGAAGTCGCGTATCGTTTGGAATTACCCGAAGAGCTTGCGGGGATCCATAATACATTCCATGTTTCCCATCTCTGTAAGTGTCTTGCGGATGATTCATCATGGGTGCCGTTAGATGAGATTGAGCTAAACAATAAGTTAGAATATATTGAGGAGCCGATTGCCATACTCGATGAGAAGGTCAAAAGGTTGAGAAATAAAGAAGTGAGGACTTTTGAAGTTCAATGGCGTCGTAGTAAAGGTTCCGAGTTTACTTGTGTGATGACCCGGGAATTTTCGAACAAATTTAAACTTAATCTTATATGATTTCGACACGACAAGCAAAGCCTATTAAACTGAGTCTCAAAATCTTTTAATTGTTTTATGAATTCATTAGACCTTTGACCATGCCCGATGATTCACGAACAATTATGTGTAAATAAAAAAAATGTGTATATATATATATATATATATATATATATATATATATATATATATATATATATATAAGTTATTGTGTAATGTATATTATATAGTTATATTACATAAAAATTATTATGTAATACAGATATATTCAATTTAATTATAAATATAGTTGCTAAAATAATATTGTTATTACTTTCAATATTAAAATCAATTCTAATGTTATTAATGTTATATTAAAAATATACTCTATAAATATGAATTTAATATATATAAATTGTTATAGTATTATTATTATTACTAATATTATTATTATCATTAATAATATTAGTATTATTATTATTATTATTGTTATTGTTAAGCATTGATATTATTGAGTATTATTAATTATCCTAATTATCATTACTATTATTATTAGAATAAGCGTTATTATTATTATTATGATTAAGATTATTACTATGTAATTATTGTTACAACTAACATTAATATTATGAATATTTGTATCATTAATAAGTAATATTATTATCATTATCGTTACTAGTATTACCATTTGAAAATCACTAGTATTGTCATTACTAATATTATTATTGTTATTAGTATTATTAGTATGGTTACTTATTATTATTATTATTATTTCTGTTATTATTATTAATGTTGTACTATTGTTATTTTTTTAATATTAAAAGTATTAATATTATTAATATATTTATTAAATATTAAGATTAATATAAAATACTGATATATAGTGTGCAGATACAGTTAATAAAGCGTATTTTATATCAATCATCAGTTCCCTTATTTCTTTGTCTGCTTTCTTTTTCTTCTCTATTTTTTTTCTACTCGTGATATTATGTCGAGCTCTCTTTCTCTCAACAATCGAGCTTATCTGTTGCTATAATCAATTATTCATCATCAAAATTATTTCTATACTGCTAATTCTTAAAGGTTCAGGTGAGTAAACATATTTTTCTTATATATATATATATATATATCTCTGTTCGTAGCAAGCTATTACACCCAATTCAAAATCGAATAGATTTAAAAATCTAAAAGTGCAGAAGTGTTTTAAATCACGCCATGAATGTTTCCTCAAAATTTCAGGTTCCAATTCGTTCTATCAAGCCCCAATTCTTGAGTCAAAGTTTTTAAAACTTAAAAGTCAACATTGTGTTCTTGATTAAATTCGAGTTTAATGTTACGTTTTGAGTTTAATTGATGAATGGGAAAGTTTTTAGGAGTTATTTGAAACATAATTAGTTTTATAATCTTTATCTAAAACAGCCTTTAATTCGAAAATCGATTTTTTTTAAGAGGGCTGCGACAGCAGCAGTATTTTTTTTTTCTGTTTCTATTATTATTTTTTGTTGTTTAATTTTATAGAAGAATCCAACACTTGTTAAACCTAAGTCAAATAAAAATCTTAATTCGTTTAATCAATTAAAGGAATGGTGGTTTTGCTCTCTGGTCGATCATGTTGGAGAAGAAGGAGAAAATTGAAAGTGTAGAAGGATAGGTTATATAAAACTGAATCCGGGTTATAACAGAAAAGAAGTTATGGAGTAGTGGTTTGGAGATGTTTCGAGTTTACGAAAGGTCACGGGTTCAATTCTTGCTTGGGGCAGTTTCTTCTTTTAATGAGTTCTTAAGGTAGTTTCCATTTTTTTTCTAATTTTTGATATTGTTAATATTATTCTTAATATTGTTATTATTATTATTATTCAATTATTATAATTAATATAAGTATTATAGGTATTAGTATTATTATTATTTGTAAAATTATAAGTGGTGTAATCTTGATTATTATTATTATTATTATTATTATTATTATTATTATTATTATTATTATTATTATTATTATTATTATTATTATTATTATTATTATTATTATTATTATTATTATTATTATTATTATTATTATTATTAATCTTATAAGTATTATTAATGTAATTATTATTGTTAAGGTTATCATTTAGGTAGTATTATTATAGTTGTTATAGCAAGATTAATAAAAGTGGTATTAATAAAATTTATAGAATTATTGTTGATATCATTAACATAAGTATTAATATTATCATTGTTAATATTGTTGATATGATTATGATTGGTATTAATATTTTTTTATTATTATTAGTATTACTATTATTATTATTATTAACATAAGTATCAATTTTAACAATATCGTAATTAATATTAGTATTATCAATATATTTATAATTATTAATATTATATTTATCCTTAATATTGTTATAAGTATTATCATTAATATTATCGTTAGTAATATTATGATTATCATCATTAATACAATTGTTATAAAAATTTACTATCATTACTATCAAATTTACTAAGGTTATCAATAAAACTATCAATATTATTATTATTATTATTATTATTATTCTTATCAAAAGAATCAGTATTAACAAAACTATCCTTATTAACAAATAAACATTTTTTTATATATAATAATATACTTATTACCTATACCATAATCATATTAATATCACAAATAACTACATATCAAACCTATTAACATTTTTTTTAAATATATATATATAATAAACTAATGATTTTAAATATAATACTAATCATATATATAGATATATTAATATAACTAAATATATGGATACTAATTATTTTAAATATATTTACAAAATAAATATACATAATATAAAAATTAAGATATAATATAAGTATATGTTAAAAATGGAATTTAGTATAATTTCTATATAACTACAAAGATATAAATAATATATATATATATATATATATATATATATATATATATATATATATATATATATAAATGAAATTATGTGATAGTTCTATTATATGTTTTAATATATATACAATTGATATAGGTTCGTGAATCCGAGGCCAACCCTGCATTGTTCAGTTTGTCTAAATTTCGTCATATGTATTTTTACTACAAAATACAGTATGGTGAGTTTCATTACTCCCTTTTTAAATGCTTTTGCAATATATATTTTTGGGACTGAGAATGCATGCGCTTTTATAAATGTTTTACGGAATAGACACAAGTAATCGAAACTACATTATATGGTTGAATGATCGAAATCGAATATGCCCCTTTTTATTTAGTCTGGTAATCTAAGAATTAGGGAACATACACCCTAATTGACGCGAACTCTAAAGATAGATCTATCGGGCCCAACAAGCCCCATCCAAAGTACCGGATGCTTTAGTACTTCGAAATTTATATCATGTCCGAAGGAGGATCCCGGAATGATGGGGATATTCTTATATACAAATTGTGAATGTCGGTTACTAGGTGTTCAATCCATATGAATGATATTTTTGTCTCTATGTATGGGACGTATGTTTTTGAGAAATGGAAATATGAAATCTTGTGGTCTATTAAAAGTTATGAAATGATTATTTATGATAAACTAATGAACTCACAAACCTTTTGGTTGACACTTGAAAGCATGTTTATTCTCAGGTACGAAAGAAATCTTCCGCTGTGCATTTGTTCATTTTTAGAGATATTACTTGGAGTCATTCGTGACATATTTCAAACGACGTTGCATTCAAGTCGTTGAGTTCATCAAGATTATTATTAAGTCAGTTATAGATAGATATATTATGAAATGGTATGCATGCCGTCAACTTGCGATGTAATGAAAGATTGTCTTTTCAAAAACGAATGCAATGTTTGTAAAATGTATCATATAGAGGTCAAGTACCTCGCAATGTAATCAACTGTTGTGAATCGTTTATAATCGATATGGACTTCGTCTGGATGGATTAGGATGGGTCTTTACAGTTGGTATCAGAGCAGTGGTCTTAGCGAACCATGTCTGCATTAGTGTGTCTAACTGATAAGTCGTTAGGATGCATTAGTGAGTCTGGACTTCGACCGTGTCTGCATGTCAAAAGTTTTGCTTATCATTTTGTGTCAAAAATTACCTGCTTATCATTCTTAGAGAATCACTTGCTTATCATTCTTAGTCTAGACACGTTTTACTGCATTGACTGCATGAATAGTGTATAGACAAAATTCATATCTTAGCGTATCTGCTACTTCATATCTTAACGTATCTGTTACTGTAACTTTGCCTTACAACTTCCGTAGATTCCTCCGTAACTTATGGGATTTTAGTATTATATATGCATATGTAAATTATGTATTGCATGGTACTAATCTACATCCTATAATCTATTTCTTATCAAAAATCCTTCATCTGATCATACGAGATGAATCCTGCAACCAGTTCGAGTCCCTCAGAATTCGATAGCTATTTCGATAGTTATTTCGACAGTTATTCCAATATGGAAACACACTTGAGCTCCGAAAGCAGTATAACCAGAATGGATCAACCAATTCGGCCATCATCAATTCTTCTGATGTGTTCGTAGTCGACTTAATCAATGGAGACGCGAAGAAGGCGATCCTTTTCGTCAACCGAATTCACCTCTTGGCGAAGAACCTGAAACACTTACCGACGAACCTGTTTGAAACACCAATTTCTCTCACAGAGTATCTCACCACGACTATATCATAACTCAGATTCAAAACTTTATTCATCCGCTCGTTCCGACCGACAATCATCCCGGAATAATATAAGAAGTCAACGAACTTCGCACACTAGTTGTAGCCTTGGAAAAATATGGTGCAAAACATACCAGCTCCAGCAACATCACCGGCACCAACAGTACCATCAGTAACAGCAACCGTACCATCAATAAAACACACCTCAACATCTCATTCTGTACATCGATTATAATCATCAATCTACGTATCGTTCTACATCAATTATCTTCGTTCTTCATGGCAGTTATGTAATCTCTAAAGCCTTAGAGATTATTTATTCTAGCTCAAACCGAAAAACAAATGAGATTAATATCATATTAACTCATTTAAATCCATGATTACATCTGAAGAGAATATATATGTAAGTATATTTTCATAAAGATTGTAATTAAAAATTCTTTTGTACAAACAATTAATGGTGAAAATATTTTAACGGGTAGGTAATACCCGAGAAATATTTAGATTTCACATTAATAAGATAAACTGTACATTCTTCGAATCTGATTCAACAGTCCTTTGCTATCCTACTTACAACCACCGATATACTTACCCGTTCATCGCAGAATAACCATTTTCACTCAATTTCATATTTGGATTTTGACCTATCAGAATCTAACAAGTGGCATAATGAAGAAAACATTTGACGAAATAAAAATATGATAGAAACAAACAAATTAACTACGAAAAACTTTGTTAAGAATCCACGCTAACTGTTCCAGCTAACTGTTCCTAGCTAACTGATTACATTTATTTATCGCAATTTATTTATCGCAATTTATTTATTGCAATTTATTTATTTATCGCATTTTAATTATCGCAATTTACATTCTCGCAATTTTATTTATCGTCATTTAATTTCTGTTATTTACTTTACGCACTTTAATTATCGTTATTAAATTTCTGTTATTTATTTTACGCACTTTAAATATCGGGACACGTATACAAGGTTTTGACATATCATATCGACGCATTTATATATATTATTTGGAATAACCATAGACACTCTATATGCAGTAATGATCGAGTTCTCTATACAGGGTTGAGGTTGATTATATAATAATATATATAATTTGAGTTGTGATCGAGTCTGAGACATGTACACGGGTCACGATACGTATTAATTAATTCGAATATTATATAATAAATTATATATGAATTATTATTTGTACACTGCTAACTGTGGACTAATAATGTTGGACAATTAAAATGAATTAAAATATTGATTATTGATTATAACATATGAAACTAAAAACTTCTTCAAGTTTGCCACTTGACTTCATCTTAAACCTCAAATGTATCTTGACGATTACAATCTACGTTCAAACTCTTCAATGATTCTTGAAAACACCTCAATTGAAAGGATGAACCAACCGCACTTCATCTACGGAAGAAAAGATTGATACATATAGTTATACACTTGAAAACACTCGGAACCTGAGTAAACGTTTAACACGTATCTGTGCTAACTCTTTTGGCGTTGTTATTACCAAAAATAACTTTGCAATCCCTTTCCAAAATTAGTCAATTTTGTCACAGCTCCAGCAAGTCAACTTCGATTTTCATTCGGATTAACCTTATTATAATCTTGATATATATGCGTGCTCTTTTGTTGTTACCGGGGAACCTTTTATATCCCACCATATTATCAGTAGACGTACCAGCAACCTCGTTGCTCCTTGGCTTAAATCTCTTCAAAAATCACTATATTTATCTATTGAATTCTTATCATATACTCATCTGCATCTTGTAACGAGAACTGCCATACCAATTATCGGGAATCAGCAATCAGTACTTTGAAAACTCACAGCATATCTACATCAACAGTTATATGTATAACATTTATCTCTTAGAATTATGATCTTTCATTCTGAAATTCTGAAAAGCACTTAGTCTACAAATCAATACTCTGAATGTTAAAAAAAAAAAAAAAAAAAAAGCTGAATGAAGCAGCAGAAATCGTAGATAACCATAAACGACCTTAATCATCAGAAGTTTGATGATAAAGAATAGTATGTTGGAAAAGCTAAGAAAAGTTGGAACTGGAAAACGGATTGAGCTAACCACTAAGGAGACCAAGGACAAATACAAGGACCATACCCTATATTCAAAGAATCTAGGTAATTCTGGATCCGCTGAAATCTTTAGAGAATATCTTGCTCCGAAGCCATGTTAAAATCTTGCGGAAATTTTTTCTTCATCAACCTTCAAACTTAGAAATTCCAAAATATCATCATAAATATCTTCGATATTTCTGAGGATATTTTCATAAATATTCTCGTCCGAAATTATATACCTCTTCGTGCTATCAGTGTTACATCATATAGAAACTGTTAGTTTCTATATTTTGTAAACTTTCGAATTTAAAATATGAATGTTTTTGAAGTAATGTTGGGAACTGATGCATGAGTTAGTATAATATAATGACACCTGATCAACGTGATTATATTACAGTAAGTCATGCTGAGTTTCTAATGAAACGTGATGATTCACAGACCATAACGTCATCATGTGCCATGTTACACGACTCTTACGTTCTATTTGGTCTATAAACATATCAAGAACACATTTTCTTGGTAGTCTTATCTTTTCTCTTGAATTTTGGTAATTTAACCAATCAAGATCGTACTATTACAATTTATCTCTTAGAACATTAGGTATGTTCATTCGAAACTCCACACTTACAAATTCTGGGCCATTATTCGCTTGATTTAAAGTCGAGAAGATAAAATAAAAACATGAAGCTTCAGAATATCAAAGGGGGTATAAATCACAGTAAATTGGAGAGAGTATTAACTGTGGATGTCAATGATTATGGAAAAACAGAAACAGAGACTTCGAAGTATAAGGAAAAATATAAAGCACAATAAAAACACGGAGGTTACAAACCGTGGATATTAATACGAATAGCAATATAAAGACACGGTATAATTAAGAATAGTATCCCCCCCAAGACAATAGTAGAAGTAAATAGATTTTCTGGTGGAAGATTGAAAAGAAGGATGACAGATACGATAGATAGGAAAATATCAAGAATATGAACTGGATGGAGCATTTCCACAATATTTTAGAAGTAGGAATAGAAAAAAAAAAGTATAGGAATGGTGAGAGTAATGGAACGGAAGAGTTTAATTTATAAAGGAAGAATCAGACGTAATAATCAAGACAGATGATCACATTTAATTATAGAGATCTTAATTTCCTTATTCGCCGAAGAATCAAATCTTTTAGATTCTGAAGATTTTTATTTAAATCCCTTGAATTCCGGAATTCAACTCTGACAACTTCAAAAGTTAAGACTCACCTTATTTTCTAAATTCAACCCTGGTTATGTCAAAAGCTAAGACGAAACTCTATTTCTTCATTTCATTCTTTCGTGATAACTTCATTCGTGCTCTTCGAATAATTAAATTATTTTATCTGTATTATTCAATAATGATAAAACTTTATTTATCATCTCATATTCATTAGGAAAACATATTTATTGTTAGCTATGACGACCTCACTCAAATTTCGGGACGAAATTTCTTTAACGGGTAGGTACTGTGATGACCCGGGAATTTTTGAACAAATTTAAACTTAATCTTATATGATTTCGACACGACAAGCAAAGCCTATTAAACTGAGTCTCAAAATCTTTGAACTGTTTTATGAATTCATTAGACCTTTGACCATGCCCGATGATTCACGAACAATTATGTGTAAATAAAAAAAAATGTAAATATATATATATATATATATATATATATATATATATATATATATATATATATATATATATATATATATATATATAAAAGTTATTGTGTAATGTATATTATATAGTTATATTACATAAAAATTATTATGTAATACAGATATATTCAATTTAATTATAAATATAGTTGCTAAAATAATATTGTTATTACTTTCAATATTAAAATCAATACTAATGTTATTAATGTTATATTAAAAATATACTCTATAAGTATGAATTTAATATATATAAATTGTTATAGTATTATTATTATTACTAATATTATTATTATCAATAATAATATTAGTATTATTATTATTATTATTGTTATTGTTATTGTTAAGCATTGATATTATTGAGTATTATTAATTATCCTAATTATCATTACTATTATTATTAGAATAAGCGTTATTATTATTATTATGATTAAGATTATTACTATGTAATTATTTTTACAACTAACATTAATATTATGAATATTTGTATCATTAATAACTAATATTATTATCATTATCGTTACTAGTATTACCATTTGAAAATCACTAGTATTGTCATTACTAATATTATTATTGTTATTAGTATTATTAGTATGGTTACTTATTATTATTATTATTTCTGTTATTATTATTAATGTTGTACTATTGTTATTTTTTTTTAATATTAAAAGTATTAATATTATTAATATATTTATTAAATATTAAGATTAATATAAAATACTGATATATAGTGTGCAGATACAGTTAATAAAGCGTATTTTATATCAATCATCAGTTCCCTTATTTCTTTGTCTGCTTTCTTTTTCTTCTCTATTTTTTTCTACTCGTGATATTATGTCGAGCTCTCTTTCTCTCAACAATCGAGCTTATCTGTTGCTATAATCAGTTATTCATCATCAAAATTATTTTTATACTGCTAATTCTTAAAGGTTCAGGTGAGTAAACATATTTTTCTTATATATATATCTCTGTTCGTAGCAAGCTATTACACCCAATTCAAAATCGAATAGATTTAAAAATCTAAAAGTGCAGAAGTGTTTTAAATCACGCCATGAATGTTTCCTCAAAATTTCAGGTTCCAATTCGTTCTATCAAGCCCCAATTCTTGAGTCAAAGTTTTTAAAACTTAAAAGTCAACATTGTGTTCTTGATTAAATTCGAGTTCAATATTACGTTTTGAGTTTAATTGATGAATGGGAAAGTTTTTAGGAGTTATTTGAAACATAATTTGTTTTATAATCTTTATCTAAAACAGCCTTTAATTCGAAAATCGATTTTTTTTAAGAGGGCTGCGACAACAGCAGTATTTTTTTCTATTTCTATTTTTTTTTGTTTAATTTTATAGAAGAATCTTAATTTTATAGAAGAATCCAACACTTGTTAAACCTAAGTCAAATAAAAATCCTAATTCGTTTAATCAATTAAAGGAATGGTGGTTTTGCTCTCTGGTCGATCATGTTGGAGAAGAATGAGAAAATTGTAAGTGTAGAAGGATAGGTTATATAAAACTGAATCCGGGTTATAACAGAAAAGAAGTTATGGAGTAGTGGTTTGGAGATGTTTCGAGTTTACGAAAGGTCACGGGTTCAATTCTTGCTTGGGGCAGTTTCTTCTTTTAATAAGTTCTTAAGGTAGTTTCCATTTTTTTTTCTAATTTTTGATATTGTTAATATTATTCTTAATATTGTTATTATTATTATTATTCAATTATTATAATTAATATAAGTATTATAGGTATTAGTATTATTATTATTTGTAAAATTATAAGTGGTGTAATCTTGATTATTATTATTATTATTATTATTATTTTTATTATTATTAATAATCTTATAAGTATTATTAATGTAATTATTATTGTTAAGGTTATTATTTAGGTAGTATTATTATAGTTGTTATAGCAAGATTAATAAAAGTGGTATTAATAAAATTTATAGAATTATTATTGATATCATTAACATAAGTATTAATATTATCATTGTTAATATTGTTGATATGATTATGATTGGTATTAATATTTTTTTTTATTATTAGTATTACTATTATTATTATTAACATAAGTATCAATTTTAACAATATCGTAATTAATATTAGTATTATCAATATATTTATAATTATTAATATTATATTTATCCTTAATATTGTTATAAGTATTATCATTAATATTATCGTTAGTAATATTATGATTATCATCATTAATACAATTGTTATAAAAATTTACTATCATTACTATCAAATTTACTAAGGTTATCAATAAAACTATCAATATTATTATTATTATTATTATTCTTATCAAAAGAATCAGTATTAACAAAACTATCCTTATTAACAAATAAACATTTATATATATATATAATAATATACTTATTACCTATACCATAATCATATTAATATCACAAATAACTACATATCAAACCTATTAACATTTTTTTTTAAATATATACATATAATAAACTAATGATTTTAAATATAATACTAATCATATATATAGATATATTAATATAACTAAATATATGGATACTAATTATTTTAAATATATTTACAAAATAAATATACATAATATAAAAATTAAGATATAATATAAGTATATGTTAAAAATGGAATTTAGTGTAATTTCTATATAACTACAAAGATATAAATAATATATATATATATATATATATATATATATATATATATATATATATATATATATATATATATATATATATATATATATATAAATGAAATTATGTGATAGTTCTATTATATGTTTTAATATATATACAATTGATATAGGTTCGTGAATCCGAGGCCAACCCTGCATTGTTCAGTTTGTCTAAATGTCGTCATATGTATTTTTACTACAAAATACAGTATGGTGAGTTTCATTACTCCATTTTTAAATGCTTTTGCAATATATATTTTTGGGACTGAGAATGCATGCGCTTTTATAAATGTTTTACGGAATAGACACAAGTAATCGAAACTACATTATATGGTTGAATGATCGAAATCGAATATGCCCCTTTTTATTTAGTCTGGTAATCTAAGAATTAGAGAACAGACACCCTAATTGACGCGAACTCTAAAGATAGATCTATCAGGCCCAACAAGCCCCATCCAAAGTACCGGATGCTTTAGTACTTCGAAATTTATATCATGTCCGAAGGAGGATCCCGGAATGATGGGGATATTCTTATATACAAATTGTGAATGTCGGTTACCAGGTGTTCAATCCATATGAATGATATTTTTGTCTCTATGTATGGGACGTATGTTTATGAGAAATGGAAATATGAAATCTTGTGGTCTATTAAAAGTTATGAAATGATTATTTATGATAAACTAATGAACTCTCCAACCTTTTGGTTGACACTTGAAAGCATGTTTATTCTCAGGTACGAAAGAAATCTTCCGCTGTGCATTTGTTCATTTTTAGAGATATTACTTGGAGTCATTCGTGACATATTACTTGTACACTTCGTTCACGCCTCCTATACACGTCTAAACCTCATCTTTAGTCTCACAAGCCTTAACATGAACAAAGACTCATGCATATAACTATACATGCATATATTCTAAACACATATATATATTCATACATATTCGTGTGTATATATATATATATATATATATATATATATACACACGAATATGTATGAATATATATATGTGTTTAGAATATATGCATGTATAGTTATATGCATGAGTCTTTGTTCATGTTAAGGCTTGTGAGACTAAAGATGAGGTTTAGACGTGTATAGGAGGCGTGAACGAAGTGTACAAGTTGGATAAATTGTTAAGTTGTGTAAAGCTGTCGAATGGCTAAGTTGAAGGCCATTGTCGCGTCGCGGAAGCCTTTGTCGCGCCGCGACATTGAACTCAAACCAGAGTCAGGAGGCATGTTAAGAAGAGTCGAGTTTCCCTTTATATGTCGCGCCGCGGAGAAGTGGGTCGCGCCGTGACAAATAACTAGAATCTGAGTCAGGAATGATTTAAGAAAACTCGTAAAATACGTTAAACGCCGCGCCGCGACCCACTGGGTGAACTGGTCCCAGATTTTGTTTTTAAAATAAGTGGTTCAAGGGCAAAATCGTCATTTTACGTCTATATCTAATTGGAGCACTAATTATCCACCACTCATCCATTTTATTCATTTTCATTTCCCTTTTCTTTCTCCATTTACTCTCAAAACTTAAAAAATCCATTTGATTTCAAGTGAGATTTGAGAGTGGAGATTTGTGAATCAAACCTTGGAGCAAGAATTAAAGTTGTTCTCCTTGTTCATAGCTACAAGAGGATAGTGTTGGTAAGTCCTAACTCCATGTTTTGAGTGTTAATTAGTTTATGCTAGGGTTTGGTTCATTGGGAACTTGTAAGACCCATTTGGGGGTAATATGGGTGGATTTGGGTTAGGTGATAAAAGGAAACCCTAAATAGCCATAATCTAGGGTTTGGTCTTATGATTTGGGGTTGTAAGTGTTAAATGGTGTTGTTGATCATTAATACACCTTTAAATTGATGAAAGAAGTGTTAATGAGTAAGTTTGACCCGATTGTGAGTCTAAGTAATAAAAATGGGTCAAATGAGTACTAGTTGACCTAATTAGGTGAAGTGGGTATGAAATACCCAAGTTTGTGTTAGTAGACTTTAATTCACTAGCTTTAGTGATTGAAGTTGAGTCTTGACCCTTAAGGGTGGTTTTGGTGAAAATGGGGCATTTAATGCATTAAGTCATTAAATGCACATAAGTGAATTGTTGGTATTTTAGTCCAATTAGATATTGTGTTGATTGAAGTACTTATTATATTAGGTACTTTGCTTTGAAGCTTGCGGAAGTATAAAACCGTCACCGAATCGTTAAGGTGAGTGGAATAATTATATGTGTAGGTATATAATGTATCCATTTGTTGTAGCGTGAGATGTGAAGTGTCGAGGTGCTAAGACACCACGTTTCACGTGACGAGTGAAGCATCGAGGTGTTAAGATGCCACTCGAGGTGAAGCATCGAGGTGTTAAGATGCCACCTAGGAGTGAAGTGTCGAGGTGTTAAGATGCCACTCCATAATAAAGGGTGAAGTGTCGAGGTGTTAAGACGCCACCCGAGGGTGAAGTATCGAGGTGTTAAGATGCCACCCAGGGGTTAGTGATACGAGGTGCTAAGTACACTAATGGATGTTGTGAACTCCGATGGCCTTTCGCGGGCGCCATTCCCTTGTACGATTGGTTAACCATGGTTATTTGTGTTGTAAGCGAAGGCTTATTATCTTGTTCGAGTTATATATAATTATGCTATTGTTATGCTAGTTTGTGGTATTGGAGGTTGGTAGCCTCGTATTGATGATAAGCTAATTGTGTTGCTAACATGTATTTCGGTATGTGTATTTGAGTGTTTGCAAGTAGGTATATTATATATGTATGTGTATAATTATTGCATTCACTAAGCTTTAGGTTACCCTCTCGTTGTTCATCCTTTTAGATGCAGGTGCGGATAGGGGAAAATGGGTTGTTGGGCACTAGGTGTCCTTTGATGATGTTTCGTTGGAGCTTTTGGAAGTTGGCCTAACGTTTTGGATAGTTTAGACCCAAACCATGCTCGAAGTGTCGTTTGGATTATAAACTATCATTTGTAGTGGGTCGAACTTGTATTGAACTTAATTAATGGCCTTCGTGCCTTGTAAACATTTAAATTGTGGTACGTTTTAAATGGAGCTTGTGGAATGGTCTACATATTTAATTGGCGCGTAAATGTGTATTAATAAAAAAAAATTATCGTAAGGATTACGGGTTGGGTTGTTTCAAAAGTGTAGAACTCCATCGTATTGGTTGGAAGCAGGTGAGAAACAGTTTGCGGGTCCAGAAATTGTGCAACAGACTGCGGAAAAAGTGGCTATCGCACGTGAAAAGCTTAAAACTGCTAGAGATCGACAAAAGATGTATGCAGATCCTCGTAGACGACCAGTGACGTTTACCGTAGGTGAATGTGTGTACTTAAAAATGTCACCGTGGAAGGGTGTAATTCGGTTTGGTAAACGAGGAAAACTAGCTTCAAGGTACATTGGTCCGTTTATAATACGTCAAGTGTAAATGATCAAACCGTAGTGTTAGATCTTCCTCCAGAGTTAGCTGGTATTCATGACACGT
Organism: Rutidosis leptorrhynchoides; assembly: GCF_046630445.1. Classification (NCBI taxonomy): domain Eukaryota; kingdom Viridiplantae; phylum Streptophyta; class Magnoliopsida; order Asterales; family Asteraceae; genus Rutidosis; species Rutidosis leptorrhynchoides. The sequence goes on along the minus strand of NC_092335.1, from coordinate 158,996,708 downwards.
TCAACATCTGCTATATTCGTAAGTGTAAAGTGGACGATGAAAGTCAGATTCTTTCTCTACAAGATCTAAAAGTAGATTCTAGTAAGAAATTGGTGGAAGAATAAATGAGGATCGTCGACAGAAAAGTGACTAAGTTACGCAAGAAGCAGATTCCAATGGTGCTTGTGGAATGGAAGCATAGCTTAGGCACCAATCTGACATGGGAGACTGAGGAGTTGATGACTTCTAGATACCCTCATTTGTTTGACCTTGACCAGATTTCGAGGACAGAATCTCCTTTAAGGGGGTAGATTTGTAACATCCTAGCTTTGGGCCTAGTAGGTAATAACTTATTTACTCTTCTGTGCTAAAATAGTGATTTTAATAATTATGTGTTTTATAATTATTGTATATGGGATAATGTGCGTTTTGTGACAAGGGTCACAGAACATATTTCCTTTTGTGATTTGGACTTAAAATGAATAAGTTATTAAGGATTTCGTATTTCAGATAACTGGTAAATACCCGTGTGATACACGGAGTAGGTTTCCCTTACATGAAGGAAACCCACCTGCCTTATATGCTTATATTATTTTTTATTTCCATTTTTGGAAATATCTACACACCGAACATATACTCTCAAACCCTAGAACCCTAACTTGAAATCTCGTGTTCTTGATCTCGTTTTTTAACTGGAATTCGTGTCTTGTGATTTCAGTAACATCATAAGGTATTTAACAAGTGATTTCAAGTGTTAAATCAATCTAATTTTTAGTTCTTATGAGTTTTTGGGTTAAAGTGGGTTTTTGAATTAAATCTTGTATCTGAAGTGTTGTTTACATCAAATTGATGTTAGAAAATATTTGTATATGAGTTATGTATGTTCTCTAAGTGATTTTTAGAGTCAAAACAGTGCAAAAACGAGATTTGAAGCTCAAAATGGCGAAAACAGCGACCTGGTGCTGATGAACAGCTCACGTACGGTTGCAGGATGCATCCGTACGGTTACGGGGTGTATCCGGTTCATTTCTGATGCAACCGCCGTCAGCTTTTTGGAAAACTTGTTTTGGCCGTAACTTTCAAACCGTAACTCCGTTTTTGATGAATAAACTACAGTTGGAAATGTAATGAGGTGTAGTTTCTAATGGTGAAGTTTTAAAACACTGAATCAAACTTTAATTTTGGTCAAAATGATGGGATAGCGTGTATGCCTCATTTTGTACGCGTGTGATAGTTGCAATTGAATGGACAACCATGTAAACTTGTCATATATTGATATATTAGGCTATATGATGTTGTTTAGAGTATAATTGATGATATTATTAATTAGATATGTGCTAACTTGAGATATGATATTCTTAGGTAATAAAGGAACGGAGAAGACTCAGTGATATAAGACAACTGAGTACTTGTGCTTCCAGGTTAGTGGGATTATCTTTATGAATGTGATTATACAGTGACAAGTATAGTGATACGTGCCATGCTTATAATTAGACTGTGTAATGAGTCTGCGACCAATATTGTGACTATATGTGATTATGTGCGCACCAGTGAACGTCGAGGTGTTTTGTGCGACGTAAGAGGTCAATGCTATTTACCTTGTGTATTTAGGGTGATAGTATTGGGTCCAAGTGTTACTGATTAGTGTAATAGTGTGAATAACTAGTGCGTCACGTCTGGAAGACTATACCAGTGATTCAGTAGCGTGGACTATCGGTATATTCCAGCTTGATCAGCTATGGGTTGCCGGTCCTCATGTGTATGGCTTTAAGTGATTAGTGACCAGTACTTATAAGCTGTTTTTGATGCTTGTAGTGATGTCCACCTAGATATTGCCATTCACTTAACGTTATGTTAATCCCCCCATAGTGTTTTGCCCTGCAGGTATAGATTAGCAGCTTTTGGTGGGTTTTGCAGGACAACTGAAGATGTTTGACACAGTGCCACTCTGATGTGTTTTGTATTAAACTATATGGTTAAATGGCTTGTAGTAATAACGTAACATCAGTGTTTTGTGTAATCATACGTTTCTGTAAATAATATATGATATGTAAATTAATTAGTCTTCCGCTGTGAACATCTTTATAAAAAAATTTGTAGGCAAAAAGTACGGTGTTACAGTTTAAATGTGGGGTCTCTCTTTGGTAAAAATATTTCACTACTATGTAAATGGTGGTGCCGCTTCAAAAACGAAAAAACGCGTTATGGGTCAAAATTATTATGAGTATTTATGGGGGGAGGGGGGTTGGATACTAACGTTTCATGCAGGAACACTTCAGGGCGCATGGTTTGGATAGAGATCGTTAAAGCTGAAAAAATCGCGGATAACATTGCCACTTCCTTCTCTACTTCAATCACAAAAAGTCTCGGCAAAGGCGATTCCATAAAATTCTGGGATGACATTTGGCACGTTTCTGAACGATTTGAAACATCATTTCACATGTTATATAAGTTGGAATCTAATAAAGACCCAACTGTTGCCGATAATATCACGCATTCCAACTCATCATCGTCTGGTAATTGGTGTTGGACTAGACCACCTAGTGGTCGTGTCCTTAATGAACTCTTGAAGTTAAATAATCTCGTATCATTCGTTACTCTCACCGACAAATCTGACTCATGGAAATATAATCTTGATCCATCTGGTACTTTCACCAATAAATCATTGGCTCGTTTAATCAGCGACTTAGAACTCGGTGGTCACACAATCAATCTATCGATATTACGAAACAAATTCGTCCCACAAAAAGTTTATATATTCGCTTGGAGAGCTATTCAAAAAAGTTACCGGTTAGATTCGAACTTGATAAAAGGGGCATTGATCTCGACACCATTCTTTGCCCCTTATGCGAATTTGACATCGAAACCATTGACCACACACTTGTTAATTGTCCAAAAACAAACTTAATTTGGAAGCTCGTATTAGATTAATTACCAACATCAACGACTCCATCATCATTGATCAAGGTTTAGCACGTAATATCATTGGGTCCTCTTTATGGCAAGCAACCAAGTGAATCACTTGTTACATAATATGGAAACATAGAAATCTAAAAGTATTCACAAAAAAAGATTGGACCCCCGCAACGATCATTTCCGAAATACAAGCTCAAAGCTTTTGTTGGATTTCAAAAAGATCACGAAAAAGAAACCTATTGAATGACATCAATGGCTAATCAACCATCCTTCTACGTCGCGGATCCACCACATCGTGTGGGCGTTGGCTAATGCACTATCTTCGCACAACCGGGTGGCCTTCGTTTTCTAGTTCTTCTTATGAGAGATAGATTAAATGGGGTGGTTGTCGTTAGCGTTGTAGCCGCTTGATCGACACTGTTATCGCTGCTCTCTCAGCTTGAAAATTCAAGTTCGTTTTCCCTCATTTGGATAATTAGTCTTCGTTGGCTCCCTTTCTTATAGTATAGAACTCATCACTCATCTATTTATTTCTCCGTTTTTATTACTCATTGTATTGTTGTGCATAGGTTCTTGTAACGTGATAATCCGTTTATAATAATAATAATACTTACTTTCTTTTCAAAAAAAAAATCGAGCAGATAATTAAATTATATTATATTATATAATAAATTAAATTAAATTAATTAATGAATAATATGACACACAAATATGACAAGGTTATGTTAAAACTTGAACTTTGAGATAAAACTCATTCCACCGTGTCGACATGTTCTGATTAAGAATTCGCTTAATTATATCAACGTGATTCCAAGTTCCCAACCCTCCATTAGATTTTCACTTGATCCTTCTTTTCACTTTTAAGTTGTTATAATCTTTATGCCTAAAACTATTACACACGAAGACTTAACCAAATCCCAAATTCATTACCTTTCCCAATTCGTCACTTTACTAATGCTATGAACCATTTCGGAACATGCTATTCGACCTTGCAGAGACCAAAGACTTTCTATAAGGCCATTTGCAATCGTTCAGTTCTTTCACATACATTTCACTGTCACATCAACGCCACATCAGCACAAACCTTTAACATTTCTTTCACTAAACACTCACTATCATACACTCCACCACCACACTTTACCCATTTTTTATTATTATTTAAAACATAAAATATAAATATAAATAACATTTATAAACTAAAAAAAATACAAATAAAATTAATAAAGTCGCCAAAGTGGGATCGGACTCATCTTCAAAAAACATTATGTCTGACCATTCGAACGCAACATTTTGTTTCAAAAAGTCGGGGAAGGCTTCAACACTGAGGTCGCGGACGTCAACATTTTCGAACGAAACTTTGGTACCACATGTGTTATCGTATATTTTGTAGTCGAGCTCAAACGAACCACCGTAGAAAACGTCAAAAGTAACAAGCATCGGAGGTATCGTCAACATTTTTGGAAGTTTAAAAGTGTGAGTTTTGGTTGAGATGGTGTACGTTTTGGTTGTGAAAAGTGTGAAATGGTATGATTTTGATTAAGTAAATGGTGTGTATATATATATATGAAATGAGTTGGAAATAAAGAAAAAGAAAATAAATAAAAAAAGCCAACGGATTAATTTTCAAAATTGAATTGAAGTGGGCCCCACAAAAGCTCCCGTTAGACTCGTTGCAGCAGCTACTGGCGGATTGCTGGTGATGGTGGTGAGGCGGTGGTGATCGCTAACGATGGCGGTGGCAGAGTGATTGCAAGTGGCCTAATAAGTTACTAGAGCATACACCATAAAACTGGGATCACATTTTAACCATTATCGTGTGAGTCATAATCAAACCCCTTCGATAACAACCACTATCGATTACTAACGAATGTGGTCTCGTTTGCTACTCAGCTGATAACAAACCATCCTTTTGAGTTCACTAACAAACTATAACAATCCATTTGTATATTGTATTATATAGTATATTTTATATATTTTATTTATATATAGTATATCTTATATATTTTATTTATTTTATTACCATACTAATCAAATATGTACATGGACGTTGATGGGTGATTAGAAAAGAATCAAAACATAGTGGTGGGGATGGCCGCACGTGGGAAGGATAAGGCTGCCACCCGTTTTGTTTGACCCGATTCTTTACCCGATTAATGGCTATTTATTAATGGGGGATGATTCTCACACACAATTTTTTGATCCTCACACACCAATTGAGTATTATTAGAAGAGTAAAAGGTTAAAATAGGTGTGTGAGGATCAAAAAAGTGTGTGTGAAAATCATCCCCCTTTATTAATACTGCCGACAACTTCATTTTTTATTCATTTATCAGCTTCCCTTTGCTTTGCACGCATAAACCTATAACTTATTTAAAAATTCGTAAATATATACGGGGTATATGTCTAATGCGTTATTTTCTAATATTAATATTAATATTCAATCAACAAAGTATAGTAAAATAAAATTAATCATAAAATTATTTACCATTTAAAAACTGAATATAACCTAAATTAAGAGTTTTGGCTACTCCCTTTGTTCTAAATCTATTTTTTTGTTCTAAATCTATTGTTTGTTATTTCATTTTGAATTGTTTTATATTAATTGTCCGTTTTTATAAAAAGTTAAGAATAAAGAGATAAAATTCTTTTATACTTTGGATCGGTTTCAAGGTTTCCTCCCGGACAGCGATGAGGACGGGTTATTATCGCTGCATTAGCATAGTCGAAACGGGAGATGATCGCAACGGGTGGTTTAGTCCCCTCGGGTGATCCTAATGGCCGTTTAAAAAAAAAAAATTCTTTTATACCTTAAAGTATTTATATCAGACAAAAATAAGTGTAACAAAAAATTAAATAAAATGTATGCAAAAAATATAGTAGTAATATAATAATTATATTTTTTAACGGTGCATTTTTTTTCAAAGAATATATATATATATATATATATATATATATATATATATATATATATATATATATATATATATATATATATATATATATATATGGGACCGAGAAAGTAATAGATTAACAATTTAACATAACATTAGGGTGATGATTCGTACACTCAGGGTCGGTCCTGAAAATTCAAGTACCTTGAACGAGATAAAAAAAGGCCCCCGAGTACTAATGAATAGTATAAATTATTCAAGAAAAAATAACTAACGTCATATATAGAAATAGAAATAAGATTAAACAATATCGTGTCCGAGTTCAAGTCATGATTAAGTCCTATAGAAATTGTTTAGTCTCACTTCTTGGTTATATTGTGATTGGCATTGTATGCTTTAATTTTATTGTGTAGCCTAAAACAAGGCAATAACTTCTCGTATACACCTGCAAGAAGAAGTTCATTGTTTGAATAATTGTTCATATTAATCTGAAATTGCTATAACTTTTTGCAAGAAGATCTTGAAAGTGAAACTATCCACAATTTGCGTACCCAAAATAACATCACTGTGCGTTGTGCACAATTTGTATGAATTTTGAAGGTTAATGTATCTATCATCCTAAATATTCGCTTTAAAAAGATTATTATGAATCAATTTTGAAGTTATATAAATCACCACATGTTGGATTTTATAACACGTGTTATGTTTGGGGCGGTCAACGTATCTGCATAACACTATAAGCTAATGTATCTAAATAAGCTAATGTTTTCTATTGGTGTCCCACATCGGTGGCTTTGTAAACAAAAGTATCCTATAAATTTTAAAGCCTTGATTTGTTACATATAATTGTTTGTAATAGGGTTTGCTTTTATCCCGTTTGAAATAATTGTAATATAATTGTTGGTATATCACCTCTGAGCCGGGCACTCCGTACACTACTAATTTTTAGCCAGCCATACAAACATATGGTATACGAATAATACAAACATATGGTATACGAATAAGTCTTCTAAGAGCCGGGCACTCCGTACACTACTAATTTTTAGCCAGCCATACAAACATATGGTATACGAATAAGTTGTACCACCTCTTAGTCGGCCCTGCGTAATAATACATGTTTGGTGGTGTATGGCTAAAAAATGCCATACACCACCAAACATGTATAAAAACTGAATACCATAATACATGTTTGGTGGTATATGGCTACAAACATATGGTATACGAATAATACAAACATATGGTATACGAATAAGTCTTCTAAGAGCCGGGCACTCCGTACACTACTAATTTTTAGCCAGCCATACAAACATATGGTATACGAATAAGTTGTACCACCTCTTAGTCGGCCCTGCGTAATAATACATGTTTGGTGGTGTATGGCTAAAAAATGTCATACACCACCAAACATGTATAAAAACTGAATACCATAATACATGTTTGGTGGTATATGGCTAAAAACTTGTGGTGTACGAATCACTTCCCTTACCATTATGTTAGTTAGGAAAGCAAACTAACACTAATTATGTAGACCATTATACGTGGCATACATGATCTGTCGGATGAATAAAAAACATGGCTCCACAACTTTTATTTCTCCATTTTTGACTAAAATCAACTTCATTTTTTTTTTCACCAAAACAATGTGAATTTGCTCAAATACACTTTTCTATAATTTTTATTATCAAAAATACAATTTTTATAATTTTTGCGAAAATACACTGCCAATGACAGAATTAATAAATCAATAGTCCAACAACATGTGCTACAATATAAGTCCAAGAGTCTATCATTTTTTAAAACCAATTGGTTATAGAGGGACTTCCCCTTAGACTTATAAGTACACATTTGTTTTGTCCTATGGCCGATGTAGGATAACTTCCCAACACGCTCCCTTACATCGAGGCGTGGAACGGTTGTAGAGATGGCGGCACGATAGCGGCCTGACTTAATCTCTTTGTAGCGACGGCGGCACACACATGGGGCCTGACTCGGACTCGCATTGTAAAACCGCTTACGTGAGCTCTGATACCATGACAGAATTAATAAATCGATAGTCGAACAACATGTGCTACAATATAAGTCCAAGAGTCCATCCTTTTCTAAAACCAATTGGTTATAGAGGGACTTCACCTTAGACTTATAAGTACACATTTGTTTTGTCCCATGACCGATGTGGGATAACTTCCCAACAGCCAATTCGACCAGAATTTCGTTCAAACACATTTATAGATGTCCGAACTCAAGAAATGTCAACGTAGCCTAAAAAATACAATGTACTCAAACAACATACACTGTGTTCGAACAAAGATTTGTTCGAATGCCGTGTTCGAACAAGTATAACTATGTTCGAACTACATTTTGTTCGAATACATTTAACATGAAACTGAAATCAGGATTTTCACACACAACGATTTATATCATAAATACACAAAAAGTCCTACCAAACATACAACAACATGCTATACACTAATACACACATCAATATTACATGCCAAAGTCTACATACAAAACGCACAAAGTAACACATTTTATCATCACCTAAATTGGGGGTGTCGTAATATTGGGATGGGGTTGAAGTTGACGCTTTATCTTTACCCTTCCCGACTTCATGCATGTTTTTTGAGATTTTTTCCTTGGCTTCCTTGTTTGACTTGGTTGGGATCGATCATAGCTGGTCGGACAAACCGACCTACAGTGGTCAGGTTCTAAACAACGAGTGCAGTGTCTCTGAGATATTTTAGTTTCTTCTCCTTTCAAGGGAATACGCTTATTTCCCTTTGGCATGGCATCTTGTCTATTGGTAAGTATTAGTGCATTACAAGTTTGAAGATTCCCTGGATCCATCCATTTATTATTATGGTCTAGTGGGTAAATACACTCTTCATATGTAACCCGGTAATTCTCGGTGGTGAAATACCCCTATGTGTGACAAGTAATGTCTCGTAGATTAAATATCTTGCCATCGCCATTACGTGTCCACAAGGTAGTCCGAATAACTACCATTGTTTGCATGTGCAAGTTCTTGTTTCGAGATTGACAGCCCCACTCTTTCTTCCATCCAAACTCGAGACAACAACAACAACAACAACAACAACAACAACAAAAAAATCCAATACCACATAAGTGGTGTATGGGGGGAGGTGAGATGTAGACAATCCTTTCCCGATCCGAGAATAAAGACAAGTCATTTCTCCGCCCAGAGTGAAAACACTCTCAAAAGTGGAGAAAGTCATCCCTCTCTCTATTCGACGGATAGTAAGATTGCTTCCGAGCGGACCTCCGGCCAATAAGTAGGAAAAAATTCTTAAAAGAAAAAATTCTTAAAAGAAAAAATTCCATCCAAACTCGAGACTTATTGTTTATTTTACCAAACTTTTGCTCAACATATGTTGTGACAAGTGTTTTTAAAGCAGCAACAACGTTTCAATGAGTATTTGATTACAACACGTTTGCGACATCTTCCGTAAACAACCGTCATGTTACCAGAAAGTAGTTGGTATAGAAAGGATCTTCAAGATGGTGAAATGTGGGCGTATGTATGTGAGTTTTAAGTAAATAGGGAAGTGAGTTGTTTATATAGAGAGAAGACTGTAGTTATGGTTGAATTAGGGTATGTTTTACTTAATTAATGCAAAACCATACAAAACAATATGATGCACAATAACATTTAAATTTATAAATATCTGGCACAATAGCATTTACTAACATTTAAAATTATTGCTATATCATAATCAAATTTGATTAAACAACATATTTATGCATCAAAATTAACCGGCCAACGATGTTGATGCACAATCTGAAGAGAAATGAATTGGAGAAAGTAAAACGTGGATGTAAGTTCGGAACCATCTTTGTAGTACACCTTTACCAAGTTCTTCTAAACAATGTTAAGCGAACGATCTGATTTTTGTCTAGGCTGAAATACAGAACAATGTTAGAGTACCAGAACACATCCAACACATATACATTTAACCTCTTTAAGGAATTTGTTATGTATAGTACCGAGAATATAACATGTAGTATCCTAAATATTAAAGTAAACTAACAAGTAACCAAAACAATAATGCAATGTAAATAATATCATATTGAGGATCATAAATTGATCACTACTTGAGAATCACCCATAACATTTGGAATATAACTCTTAAGAACACTAATAACCTTGTCTGTTTTTTCTTTTTTCAAACAAACAAGTGTTCCTCCTATATTCGAATCCCCTTTCATTAAAGAACACAGACAAAAAAGTCACAATTAAATATATATAATTTAATGTACAGTTGAAAAGCAAAACACGATTAATTATTAGCACTAAAGTTGTTGAATGATACCATCATATTCTACCTATTCGATCACTTCCCTTATGAATTCCCGGGTAGACCTCGGATATTCAACATGATTAGATTCAAACTCACTTCTATGACGAAAAGTAGACTGGAGAATACCCGCCAGACCTGGAATATTGTATCCAATTCTAACATATTCATGACGAAAATATGGAACTGACAGAGGTAATGGTGAGGGTGGTGGTAAGATTTGAGGTTTTGGTTGAGGGGTGGTGGTATGATTTGAGGTTGCGATTGAGATGAATTGATAGGGGTACCAATAGTTTGGCTTCCGAAAGCTCATAAAGAAATGACCAATCATCTTTCATTTTTAATTATTTGAATTGTGATATTCTCTGCTCATAGAGCATTGTTTTTAAATTGGTAAAATTTCTATCATTTGTATAACAATACGTTAGAACATAAAGGTGTTCGAATACCATTAGCTTTGTTTTTTTTAGAAACATTTTATGTTCTAGCTCGGTTAATTATATACGTATTTGAACACCATTATGTTCGAATTTTCTCTGAATACTGAAATCTTAGATCGAATCTAGTCCTGTAATAATGTCTGATAAAGCTACTAAAGTGATCAAATCTTATCCTTCAAAATGTTAGAAAATATTATCCAGATAATCTGAAAATCTTATACTGAAAAATCTTCTTCTGAAAATCTTATTCCGACAATCTTACCCTAGATGTACTATACTAGAACAAGATTATGATCGAGTTCCTTTAGATACAATTTTGTTAGAACAATTTGGTGTTCGAACCTAAGATTATTACAATGAGTTCGCACATTTTATTGTTCTAACACCATATGTATCCTTAATTTTTACCCTATAAATATATATCCATTTATATCTCATTTTTACACACGAATATCTAATCCTTTCTCTCGAATTTTTAATTTCAAATACTATCAATTTCATGGCTCGTGCATCGTTTCATTTGACGTGGTTTACAGTGGAGATGTTACTAATGACTGGAAGTCATACGTTGGTGGGTCGAAACAATCATTTGAACATATTGATGTTAGTGACTTTGATTTAAGGCAACTGAACATATTTTAAAAGAAAAAATTGATTAGGAGCACACAAACCATAGTTATTTGGAAGTAGACACTGTTAGAGACAACAAAGCAGAGTTTCTTATGTGGGAGTAAGATTAGAATAATATAAACAAATGCACAAGATAACGGGTCAAAGAATTATACTCTATCTTCTATATATGGATGAAGATATTATTAACATGATGAAAATTTATCGTGTGACAGATTCTGATGGTTATTCAGATTATTTGTTTTATGTAACTCTATTTGATTTATGTTATGTATTTCTATCTAGTTTATGTTTGTAATTGTTATGTGCGCGAAAATCCCGATTTCAGCTTCAATGATTTGAAAAATATACGTGTTTCGAACAAATATATGTGTGAATACATTGTACTCTATTCGAACGACATATTGTTCCAACACAGTGTAGGTTGTTCGAGTATAGTGTATTTTTCAGGACACGTAGACATTTTCTGTGCTCGAACAAGCTACACTGCATTCGACCACTTTTTTGTTCGAATGGACAGGTATGTGTGTGTTGGTTAGTGATTCAATGATAATATTCATATGTTAACCACTTTCTTTTGATGATGACACCAAGTCTTATGTGCTTAAACAACGTATAGTACAACACAAGTTCACAAGCCTACACAATCTCTAGCAAACGAAGAAAACATAAAATAGACAAGTCAAAAGAGTCATTTAAATAACACAGGAAGAGCACGGCTGGGCCCACAGTCAGCTGCAGGTCAGACCGTGGATGCCATGTACCTTGGTTCAAAGGAACAAGGTACATGGTCGACTCCACGGTCAGCCGTGGGTCGACCGCAGTTCTCTCTATCCGAATTTTTGATCAAAAAATGTTTGACTACTTCGGGGCATCTATAATTTACTAAACTTATTTCAACATGCTTATAATAGTCGCCTCCTTCATATCCAAATGAGTTTTGGTCACTAAAACACTAATCTTGATTAATCACACTTAATGACACTTTTAGCTTGTGATTAATGTCAACACATAAGTATTGCTAAAAGTTCTTTTTCAAAGTCATCCTTTTAGATCTAAATTAAAATAATGAAATGTTTAGGATGGTCATTAAAGTCCCAACTAAAGATATGCTCTCAACTTGATTAACCATTAAGCATTACTTACATGCTTAATAAGAGTTTAGTGTAAACTCCCAAAAGTCTTCATGTAAAAACAAATTGGTCTTATTTGGAAGGTTGCAAGTAACCAATGAATACATATACTTGCAAAACTAACGTTGACAAAAGCCTTGAAGACATGGGACTTGAAGTTTGGATGCTTGTGGTTGTCAAGGGATCAAAATTCTGCATTTACCATAAAGAGAAATCAATGACACACCACTAGTACAATGGGACTTTCCTCTTTTAAGCAAAGGTCAACATCAAAGAATACATCCAAGATAAAAGGGGTAATGCAGGTCTTTTCAGATGTTTTTGGCATCTAATTGCAGCCATCTAATAAGGAAAAATGAAAAAGTTAAAGATCTCAAATGGCTAAAAATTCAGAAGTCAGAGACCTGCACGGTCAACCCACGGTCGACCGTGAGTTAAGCCGTAGTCAGCCAGGTTTGAATTTCTCTTGCCTATAAAAGCAAAAACTTGGAGCACTTGAAGACTCACCTCTTGCACTTACATTTCTATATATTTACTAATATCATTCAAATACCATTGTAATCTATTTAGAGTGATTCAAGCAAGAGTGATTGTAAAATTAGTTGTAAGTTTACTTGTAAACCATTTTCTTAGAAGATATGTGAGGTTACACTTATTTGGAGCATTAGGGTCTTGTGGTAAGAGCATTTGGTGATTGGACGTAAGGGTTCATAAGTTGCGGCTTATCGAGGAGCTATTTTTGATTCCAGACACTCCACCGAGTTTGGAGCATCATAGCGAAACTAACTCTCAATTCATTAAAATTGATGAGTGGATTAAGGAAGATTAGCTAACATCTTCCCGAACCACTATAACTCTTCGTGTTTGTTCTCTTATCCTTTCTCTTTGCATTTACTTTACTTGTGAACAAACGAATCAAATCACACTATAGTAATCTCAGGTTCTAAATCAAAAAAGTTTTAAAAATCGTATTAAGTAACTATTTACCCGCTCTAGTTACTAACAATTGGTATCAGAGCGATTGCTATAAACGTTTTGCTAAAATTGTTATTTTTAAGATAAAAAATTATTTTTGCAAACTTTTGAGTTAAAGATCATGGAACAAAAATTTAAGAACTTGAGCTATATTGAAGGTTCCGATATGCAAAGACCTCCACTACTTGAGAGTGAAGGATTTTGCTATTGGAAAGAAAGATTTGAAACACAGTTCGTGCAATAGACATAGATGTTTGGAACATCATTATTAAGGGTGATTATGTTCTATTCCAACTTAATGAAAGGATAGGAAAACTAGAGTAATTATACCCGAAGATAGTTGGACCAAAGAAAATAAAACGGATGTAGGGAAAAACTATCAAGCTAAACTAGTCCTATTTGATGTCTTGCCTAGAAAAGAATATGATAGGGTTTTTATGCTTAAGAGTGCAAAGGAAATATGAGATAGTTTAATAATTACTCATCAAGGAAATATGCAAGTCATTGAAAATAAAATTGAACTACTAGTAGGTCAATATGAACAATGAAACGACCTTGAATCGATAAATTTTTTTGTTTTTTGCCAGACCAGAACCACATTATACTATGTGGCGCGCGCTACAACAGGATCCAGATTTCTAAATCGATATACCACTTCTGACCTTGTTTTGCATTATACTGCGCGAAGCGCAATTCCTTGCGCGGCGCGCATTTCCCTGAAAATCCACCTGCACTATTTCAAGATATTTTCCTTTCAAAACCAACTTAAAACAATCTTAAACCCATCATTTACTTCAAATATGACCAGCATACAAGTTTTTGAGATTTACAAATCATAATTTAACCTAGTACCATGAAACACTAGAACTTTTTTAAAAAAATGACAACATGAGTTATTCAACACTTTCATGTATACAAAAGATTTTAACTTCCAAGGAGGGTTTACGCATCAAGAAGATCATTCATTACGGGGACAGGGCTTAGAGCTACCACTTACCAAAAGGTGAATCTTCTAGTCAATACTTTAAATCTTTTCCTTTCCTTTATTACTAGCTCCAATTTCCCCTAAAACACATACAACTAAACATAGTAACCGTAAAGCTTAGTGAGATATACAAATGTGTAAATAGCTATAACATTAATCATACATGCATACTTACATACTTGGTCAAGTAGTAACACTTACAACAAGTAGGTCATCGGATCCGAAGTCTAAAACAATTTGTGACAACCGCTCAAGGCTTATTACCACCTAATCATACTAGCTTTAACTAGTTAACTAAACATACTTTGGGATTAAATCCCCATCCAAACCACATGTTACTACTTGTTAATTACAAGTATATGACATATGACCCGTTTACAAATTTATATACTCACCTTGACAAATAGATTTCCACAATGAATGCAAAATAAGACAAGCTAGCAACCTAATACACATAAACATGTACATACACATTACAACCTAAATTTTGCCCACTAACCATAATCACAACAATTAGTGAACTATCATGACACCTTCATTCCCTTACCCAAATTGACACCTTCAAGTTAATTAGGACTTCCTTTAATAATGCATATACAAAATTCATCATTCATTTCATAAAAACACATATTAAACATGAGATCTTTTGACACTACCAAAAAGAATATAATTAACAATTAAAGTACAACCAAGTTCATTTCTTATTAAATCATTCACTTTCTTTCCCAATTTAAAGTTAGGGAAGGTATTTAGTTCATCTTTGACTAAATTAGGTTTGATACGATAAAACATAAATTTCTAAACCCTAGACATGGTTTAATCTTCATGAATAGCTTCAATACACCCATTACTAGTAATAACCCACCAAATATAGAAGAAATCATACAAAAGCCCTAAAATTAGTGAGCACTCAAATTAGGGTTTATTACCATAACTTAATGAAGATGAGATGATGGAAAAGCTAGCAGAGATTAGACCTTCTTCTAGTGTATTATCTTTAATTGAAAGCAAGGAAATTCTTGAACTAAGATTCAACAACTCTTTTCTCTAACTTCTTCTTCTTCTTCTTCTTTTCTCAAAGTGTGGTGAGTGTGAAAATGGCTGAAACCATATCTGAACTCCCACTTAAACCACGAATTTGCAATTTGATCCCTAAACTTTGAACTTTGAACAAAAACAGTCCCTGGAGTTACCAGGTGACATGCGCGACGCGCTTAATTATACGCGGCGCGCAGTCATGCTGAAAAAGGTCTGTTACAACTCTCCTCCCCTTGGGTTGTTCGTGTCCTCACGAACCATTCTTGATATACCGACGGACAGTATACAATCATCCAATCTTCTGGTTCCCAAGTATATTCGGATCCTCTTCTATGCTTCCATTGAACCTTTAACAACATTAGGGATTTATTTTCTAATTGCTTCACTTTGGAGTCTAGTACTTTAATCGGTTCTTCGAAATATTTAAGTTTGTCGTTTACTACCACTTCCGCCAATGGTGCATACGTTTTCTCATCGACTAAACATTTTCTAAGTTATGATACATGAAATGTATCGTGAATTGCATTTAATTCTTCCGGTAATGATAACCGATAAGCCACATCTCCAACTCTTGCAACAATCTTAAACAGTCCGATAAATCTTGGGTCTAACTTTCCTCGCTTACGAAAACGAATAATTCACTTCCAAGGAGATACTTTCAATAACACCTTATCTCCCACTTGGAACTCTATTGGTCTTCTTTTTCTATCGGCATAAGATTTTTGTCGGTCTTGCGCCGTTTTCAATCTTTCCCTAATTTGATCAATCTTTTCGGTGGTTCGCAACACCACGTCCGTGCTTTCCAATTCTCTTTGACCTACTTCTCCCCAACAAATTAGGGTTCTACACTTTCTCCCGTAAAGCATTTTATAGGGAGGCATACCGATCTGTAACAACCCCGCTTTTTCCGTCACTTCCGTTAACTTTCTGTTAGTTATTAAACGGCGATTACTTGACTTTTATGTGTTTAAGTGTAATAAATACATACTTGATCCTTGGAGGGCTACAATAATTAATATGGGTTGATATTAATTCGAATAAATATTTCAGATAAAGAAATACGATAAAAACGATACGGTTTTGATAACTGCTTTTTGAGCAACGAAACGCTCGGATTTATTTTAATAATTATTTTAATAATTATTAACTTTTCAAAAAAATTTAATTCGTTGGGTTTTTAATAAATTAACGTTTGGTTGCGTTTTAACGATCAGTTTAGCGTTCCGGGCCTTCGTTACGACTAAACGGCACTTGAAACGGACCACGATTACACGCTTTTGTAAAACGAGAGCCCGGGAACTTACCCCATAGGCCATTCGGCTGATTGCCCATCTCCCACCCCCTTTTATGTTTAATTTTGCAACTTGAGGGACCTAAGTGCTAAATTAGTGAACTAGGGTTAGTATAAATACAAGTATTAAACCTAAAACTAGTAAAACCCTCACAATTAAACTGCACCAGTCGATCCCTCCTCTCCCTCCTGCTGCCGTCGCCATACTCACACCCACACACATCAAACTTCAATTTTTGGCCAAGCCTTGAACATCAAACTTGCAATTCTTTTTGTCCTCTTCGCGTGCGTGTCGTTAATTTTGTGATCAAAGGTTGCATTACTCGGCTATAATCCGTACAAGTAATTGTCCACTTTTCAACCCGAGCTTTAATCGAAGGTATTAATTGCTTCCGCTGTAAAATATTAGTGTTACGTAGAAGTCAAACCAAGCACTGGGACCAGAGTTAACATTCTGTTAAAGGGATTTTGAACAAGTAGTGTCTTTGTAGTGTTCAAGTAGTGTCTTTGTAGTGTCAAAGACACTACTTGAACATTCCATTAAAGACACTACTTGACACTACAAAGACACTACTTGAACATTCCGTTAAATGGATTATACCCACAAACATTATCAACCAACTTTGAACACATTGATGCGAACCACGCTTCATCTGTTTCCCGCGAGACACACACGCTTGGGAGTTTTTGTACCAACCCTTTTCGATTAAATATCAGATTTTGTTTGAATTACCATTACACCTTGTTCATTTTCATTTTCCATGAAATTCATCACGTTCTCACTCATCAACCATAATATTTATATATACTGTCAACACCGGTGCTGAGAGAAGCTTTAACGCTAGAGAATTTAGTCACAACGTTTATAACCCTGTACCTTTCTGGGAAGTTTTAACCTAGTGGTTGAAACAAACTGGTTATCTGATGATACAACCGAGGCAGCAACGACCAAAAGACTATTCGAATTTCTTTCACCGATGATAATAGTGTACAGAAATGTTACACTAATTACTCAAAGGTCCATAAGTACATGAGATGAGAATGTCTCACAATTCCAGAAAATGTGAGTAAAGATGAGCCGATATTTAAGAGACTCGAATATTTCCCGACTATTAGAGATTGCCCTGAGGTTACACGTCTACCCCACCGTGAAGTCGAATTTCGGATTAATTTAGCGCCAGCAGCTGCACCCGTTACGGGCACAATATACGGACTTGCACCTTTAGAACTACAAGAGCTTCCCATGGTGAAGAACATCAGGGTTGTAATGCCCTAATTTGCGACAGGTACTAGAAGGTGGGTCACATAGCCATGAATTTCCGAGTTGGAGCTCCGATCTTGTTTTTTAAAAAGAAGGATGGGTTGATGAGATTGTGTATCAACTACAGAGAATTGAACAAGTTGACAATCAAGAATCGGTATCCGCTACCGAGGATTGATGACTTATTTGATCAACTACAGGGATCTAGTTGTTATTCAAAGATTGATTTGAGATCCGGGTATCACCAATTGAGAGTCAAAGAAGTTGATGTCCCGAAGACGGCCTTTAGAACACGTTATGGATATTATGAGTTTACAGTGATGTCATTTGGTTTAACGAATGCACCAGCAGTGTTCATGGACCTCATGAACCGTGTGTGTAAACCATACCTAGATAAATTTGTCATTGTGTTTATTGATGTTATATTGGTGTACTCCAAGAACAAGGAAGAGCACGAACAGCATCTACGATTGATATTGACCATACTTAGAAAAGAGCAGTTGTATGCAAAGTTCTCTAAGTGTGAATTTTGGTTACCAAAGGTACAATTTCTTGGCCATGTTGTAGGGGCCAATGGAATACAGGTCGATCCAGCAAAGATTGAGTCAGTTAAGAATTGGGAAACTCCAAAGATGCCAACTCATATTCGACAATTTTTGGGTCTAGCTGGTTACTACAGGAAATTCATTGAAGGATTCTCTAAGATTGCCAGACCATTAAACGCGTTGACTCATAAGGGCAAGAAGTATGAGTGGTCAGAATCGCAAGAAACTGCATTTCAGTTGTTGAAAGAGAAGTTAACAACTGCACCGATATTGTCTCTACCCAAGGGAAGTGAAGATTTTGCTGTTTATTGTGATGCCTCACGTCAAGGCATGGGTTGCGTGCTTATGCAACGAAACAAGGTTATTGCTTATGAATCACGACAATTAAAGATTCACGAGCAAAACTACACTACGCACGACCTTGAACTATGAGCTGTTGTATTTGCACTTAAGATGTGGAGACACTACCTGTATGGGACTAAGTTTACTATCTTCACCGACCATAAGAGTTTACAGCACACATTTGATCAGAAAAGCTCAACATGAGACAACGACGTTGGATGGAACTACTTAACAATTATAACTACGAACTTCAATACCATCCGGGCAAGGCGAATGTTGTTGCAGATGCTTTAAGCAGAAAAGAGCGAGAGAGACCCCTCAGGGTTAAAGCGCTTAACATAGTTGTCCGTACAAATCTCACATCACAGATTCGCGAAGCACAACGAGAGGCCGTGAAACAAGAAAATGTCGATGTTGAATTTCTCAGATGAATGGATAAGAAATTTGACATCAAGGAGGACGGAAAACGGTACTTTTCTAATCGAATCTGGGTACCAAAGTTTGGTGGATTGAGAGAACTAGTGTTGGAGGAAGCACACAAATCAAGGTACTCAATTAAAATGTACCAAGATTTGAAGGCGTTTTATTGGTGGCCAAATTTGAAAGCTGATATTGCTACCTATGTCAGAAAGTGCTTGACTTGCGCTAAAGTCAAGGCGGAACATCAGAAGCCATCAGGGTTATTAACTCAACCAGAGATTCCCCAGTGGAAGTGGGAAGGTGATAATGCTAAAAACGAACATATATTTCATAGCATTATCCTTCAAGAAAGACAAGCTTTTAGTTGCAATTGTTCTATTTACAAGTGATATTCGTTTAAATAATAAAAGGTGAAGACAAAAGACAGATTCGACGATTTGAAGACGCAAACGACCAAAAAGCTAAAAAGTACAAAGTACAATCCAAGTGGTTCAAATTATTGCTGAGAAACGTCTAAAAGTTACAAGAGTACGAGCCGCAAAACGCAAAGTACAAGATATTAAATCGTACGAAAGGACGTTCGAAAATCCAGAACCGGGACATGAACCAACTATCAACGTGCGACTCAGCGGAACTGAAAGTACAAGTCAACTATGCACATGAATATAATATAATATATATATAATTATATAAAATTATATATATTATATTATATTATTTAAATGTGTCGGTAAACAAAAAAAATAAAGCAATGTGAGCTGTCCCAGATAGCCATGCGATCGCATGTCCAGAAGGCACATATCCCATGCGATCGCATGGAGTGAGAAGTCAGGCCAGCTCTATAAATTCAGCATTTTTCGGACGAGTTTGATAGACCTTCTTCAACTGATACTCTCTATCTCTCAATATATATTTATATTTATTTTATAATTATAATTTTAATATTAAGTTAATAATAATAAGGTTATAGTGGCGAATGTTTTAAGTTTGTAAGTCGAAATTCTGTCCGTGTAACACTACGCGATTCATACTCATTGTAAGTTATGTTCAACCTTTTTAACTTAATGTCTCATAGCTAAGTTATTATTATGTTTATTTAAAATGAAGTAATCGTGATGTTGGACTAAATATTAAGACGGGGTTATTGGGCTTTGGACAATAATTGGGGTTGGACAAAAGACCGACACTTGTGGAAATTGGACTATGGGCTATTAATGGGCTTTATATTTGTTTAACTGAATGATAGTTCGTTAATTTAATATAGAGATTTACAATTTGAGGTAATTATAAATAACCACATACACTCGATCGGACACGATGGGCGGGATATTTATAAATACTAATAATCGTTCATTTAACCGGACACGGGAATGGATTAATAGTCAATGGACTCATTAAAACAGGGGTGGATTACATACAAGGACACTTGGTGTAATTGTTAATAAAGTATTAAAACCTTGGATTACATGCAGTCGATAACCTGGTGTAATTATAAACAAAGTATTAAGACTTTGTTACAGTTTAAGTCCCCAATTAGTTGGAATATTTGACTTCGGGTATAAGGGTAATTTGACGAGGACACTCGCAGTTTATATTTATGACCGATGGACTGTTATGGACAAAAACCAGATGGACATATCGAATAATTCAGGACAAAGGACAATTAACCCATGGTAATAAATTAAAATCAACACGTCAAACATCATGATTATTGAAGTTTAAGTAAGCATAATTCCTTTATTTTATATCTCATCGCACTTTTATTTATCGTCATTTTATTTTTCGTACTTCAAATTATTGCACTTTTAATTATCGTACTTTTATTTATCGCACTTTTATTTATCGTCATTTACTTTACGCTTTAAATTAAGTTGTATTTATATTTAATATTTTACATTAGGTTTTAATTGTGACTTAAGACATAAAATCGACAAACCGGTCACTAAACGGTAAAAACCCCCTTTTATAATAATAATAATAATAATAATAATACTACTTATATATTTATACAAAAATATTGTTTAAAATATATATAGCGTTAAACTCAGCTAGCTCCCTGTGGAACGAACCGGACTTACTAAAAACTACACTACTCTATGATTAGGTACACTGCCTATAAGTGTTGTAGCAAGGTTTAGGTATATCCATTCAATAAATAAATAAATAACTTGTGTAAAATTGTATCGTATTTAATAGTATTTCGTAGTAAAATATAATCTATTTCGTACTACACCTCGCACACATCAATTATTTTTGGAGCCGCTGCCGGGGAACGCCATAGAACGCTATAAAAAAATTTAGTTTTTAAGCTATTTTTGTAAAAATATATTTACATAAGTTTTAAAAATATAAAAACATAAAAAAAAATATAAATATATTTCTATATTTTTAAGTGTTTAAATTAAAAAGTTTGTATTTTTTTTTCTTTTGTTAAAAATTAAAACTAATAAGTAAATTTAATGTTTTTTATATAATAGTTTTTATTACGTTTTATTTTGTATAAATTTTAAACAGAAAAAAAATAGAAATCGGGCCAGAATACTGTAGCAGCCCAAGAACTAAACTGGATTACTGGTCCATGCGACCGCATGAGCCCGAAGGCATTATCTCATGCGATTGCATGAGCAGCTGTGACAGGCCAACCTAGTACGCATTTATTACCGAATTAGATTTAAATAATTTATTTATTTAATCTTTTAGGTTTTAATATAATTAGGGTTTAATTATAGTATTATTTAGTTTTGTTATAATTTAATTAGTTTAATTAAGTTTAATTATTAAATATATAAATTAATATCTTTATAAGCTAATAATATAAAAATAATATTTTTATAAAAATTGTATTTTTATAACTTTAAGTTTTATTTTTATATTTTGTATTTTTTTATTCGTTTAATCGTAATTTGTATTTTTATCGTTCGTAATTAGTTTTAAACTTAGTATTTTGCGGTAGTAATTTTATATTTCTAGATCTTTAGGCTTTGCCGTAAAATTCCTTAAGTGCTTTTTCTTTAGATTAAGATTTAGATGCTTTAGAATTTTACGACGTCACTTGTCGCTTTAATATTTAAATGATTTTAGTGCCTATTTAAGTTATAGCCGTTTTGGATATAGAATTCCTTTAAGCTTTAATACCTTTAGACGCAACTTTTAATATTTAATTTTTACCGTTTTGGATATAGAATTCCTTTAAGCTTTAATACCTTTAGACGCAACTTTTAATATTTAATTTTTAGACTTTTAAGTTTCGACGCTTTACTTTCTTATTATTATTTTTCGACCTTTTATTTTTCGACATTTTTCGACGCACTCTTTTTCCCCTCTTATTTCTCGACGCTCTAGTTTTAGGACATAGATTTTATCTTCAAAATTTCGACGAAAAATTATTTTAAGCGGTTAAATTGATAGACATCCAAAATTTTCTGGTTCGTAGTAATAGTTGGATTTGTTAGTGGCGAGTTGTGGGCTTCCGATTTAAAGGGTCCTGGCTACCTGCTGCATCTATTGGCTATTCGAAACGTGGAAAAAATCAAAAAAGTCTATTAATTTGATAACTTATATATATATTTTTTATTTTTATAACTAATAGGATATTCAGTGAATGCACTGAGCAAAATGTTCACCACCTTTCATACGTTCACCACCTGTAACATGATCAAGACATCTAGCCAATATCGTCGTCATTGATTTTCCTTTAGAATCGTCATCTAGTTGACCAAGTACTCCAATTCAAATTTTCGATAATCCATTTTTTGAACCCGACCTCACAATTTAGAACCTGGAGGATATTCAAGGACAATTCAGAGATCCTGAACCACTAATCATTCCTCCTGAACCACAAATTACTCATCCAGAGATTGTCGAGGAAGAAACCATTAAATCAGAATCCTCTAGTAATTTAGATTCAATAAATTCAATCATAGAAATTCGGGAACCTCTAAGTATGGAAGACCGAATGAGAGCTACACACACTGGCCAAGGTCACACAATTACTCAACCAGACATTAATGCGCCAGATTATGAAATCAAAGGACAAATCCTACACATGGCAACTAATCAATGCTAATTTAGTGGTACACCGAAGGAATATCCAAATGAACATCTTCGTACCTTTAATAGGATTTGTACTCTATTTAAGATCAGAGAAGTTGAGGATGAACAGATCTATCTCATGTTATTTCCCTGGACTTTAAAGGGAGAAGCCAAAGATTGGTTAGAATCGTTACCTGAAGGAGCGATTGATACATGGGATGTTTTAGTTGAGAAATTTCTTAAAAGATTCTTTCCGGCATCTAAAGCCGTGAGACTTCAAGGAGAAATTGTTACGTTCACGCAGAAGCCAAATGAAACTCTATATGAGGAGTGGATAAGATTTGGAAAGTTGTTGAGAGGATGTCCTCAACATGGTTTAGACACTTATCAAATAGTACAAATATTCTACCAAGGATGCGACATTACTACACGAAAAGACATCGACATAGCAGCTGGTGGTTCCATTATGAAGAAAACCGCAACTGAAGCTTACAAAATTATTGATAACATAGCCTCCTACTCACATGAGTGGCATCAAAAAAAAAAGATGTCGCTAGATCATCTAAAGCGGCTAGAGCCGATTCTAGCCATGACTTTGATTCCATTTCTGCAAAGTTAGATGCTTTCGAGAGACGAATGGAAAAGATGACTAAGGATATTCACGCTATACGAATTAGTTGTGAGCAGTGTGGAGGTCCACATTTGACAAAAGATTGTCTCAGTATTGAAAAAACAATGGAACAAAGAGAGAATGTTTCATACATGAACCAAAGGCCTGGAAATAATTATCAAAATAATTAACAACCGCCAAGACCGAACTACAATCAAAATCAGAATTACAACCAAAATGTTCCATACAACAACCAACAAGGTCCTAGCAATCAACAAGTGTCTAACAATACTTACAACCAGCAAAGACCTATTTTTCCAAATAAACCACCACAAACCGATGATAAAAAGCCAAATTTAGAAGATATGATGTCGAAGCTAGTTGAATCTCAAACGTAGTTTTTCACATCTCAGAAACAAACTAATGAACAAAATGCTCAAGCATTTAGAAATCAACAAGCTTCTATTCAAAATCTGGAACAAGAAGTGAGTAACCTAGCAAGGTTGATAGGTGAAAGAAAACCGGGGAGTCTACCTAGCGATACAAATGCTAACCCCCGAAATGAAACATCTAAAGCCATTACCACAAGAAGTGGTATTACACTTAAACCACCTGAAATACCCGTAATTTCTGATGACTCTATTCCTTCTCCACAGGCACTACAGCCTGATCAAGAAAAGGAAAAAGAATCGGTAGTTGAAAAGGTTAAAAAAGATAACACGGTTAAGGCAAAGCCTTATGTTAAACCATACCAACCACCACTTCCTTACCTTAGTAAAATGAGAAAAGAAAGACTTGAAGCCGAGCAATCCAAATTCTTGGATATGTTTAAACAAATAAATGTCAATCTTCCTTTCATTGATGTGATTTCAGGAATGCCAAGATATGCTAAATTCCTGAAAGATCTTAATCACAAATAGAAAGAAAATGGAAGAACTCTTAGCTGATACAATGAATGCTAATTTTTCTGCAGTGCTGCTGAATAAGCTACCAGAAAAATTATCAGATCAAGGAAGTTTCACAATTCCATGTTTTCTGGGTAGTCTTAGTTCAATAGAAGCATTGGCAGACTTAGGTGCTAGTATAAATCTAATGCCATATTCATTATACGCTAAACTAGACCTTGGAGAATTGAAACCAACACGAATAAGCATACAACTAGCCGATCGATCAGTAAAATATCCTAGAGGGATAATGAAAAACATGCTAGTTAAAGTTGGTACTTTAGTATTTCCAGTAGATTTTGTTATTCTGGACATGGAAGAAGATTCTCGAGTTCCTCTTATATTAGGAAGACCATTCTTAAACACGGCTAATGCAATAATAGCCGTGTTTGGTAAGAAACTGACCCTAAGTATAGAGGACGAGAGTGTTACCTTTTCTGTTGATAGAGCCATGCAACAACCGCAATCTACAGATGATACATGTTATTATATTCAAACTATAGATTCACATGCAGAATTGTTACAAGAATTTCCAGAATTACAAGGAACAGGAGAATGTTCTTTAGGAGAAGGAACTAAACCAATTGACAAAGCTGAAATGTTAGCCGAACTTATGGCTAATGATTACGAACCAACAACAGAAGAACATCAAATGCTAAAAGAGGAAGACAGATATCGATACAAATCATCGATAGAAGAACCATCGATATTAGAGTCAAAGCCACTTCCAAACCATTTGGAATACGCTTATTTACATGGTGAATCTGAATTACCTGTAATAATCTCGTCTTCTCTTACTGAAAATGAAAAATCTCAACTCATTTCTGTGCTAAAAGCTCATAAACCAGCTATTGCATGGAAGATTCATGACATTAAAGGTATAAGTCCTTCGTATTGCACACATAAAATCCTTATGGAAGAAGGTCATAAAACATATGTGCAACACCAACGAAGACTAAATCCTAGTATGCAAGATGTTGTTAAGAAAGAAATTATTAAACTGCTAGATGCAGGTTTAATTTATCCAATCTCTGATAGTCCATGGGTAAGCCCCAGTTCAATCTGTACCTAAGAAAGGTGGCATGACTGTCATCACAAATGAAAAAGATGAGCTTATTCCTACTAGGACTGTAACAGGATGGCGTGTTTGTATTGATTATAGAAAATTAAATGACGCCACTAGAAAAGATCACTTTCCCTTACCTTTCATTGATCAAATGTTGGAAAGGTTAGCCGGAAACAGTTACTATTGTTTTCTTGATGGTTTTTTCGGATATTTTCAAATTCCAATCGCACCCGAGGACCAAGAAAAAACCACCTTCACGTGCCCTTATGGTACTTTTGCTTACAAACGCATGCCATTTGGACTTTGCAACGCCCCTGCAACCTTTCAAAGGTGCATGATGGCGATTTTTCACGACATGATAGAAGAATGCATGGAAGTTTTCATGGATGACTTTTCAGTCTTCGGGGATACTTTTGAAACATGTCTAGTTAATCTTGAACAAATGCTTATTAGATGCGAACAATCAAATCTAGTACTTAATTGAGAGAAATGCCATTTCATGGTTAAAGAAGGCATCGTTCTTGGTCATAAAATTTCAAAGGAAGGAATTGAAGTGGATAGAGCTAAAGTAGATGTAACTGCTAAACTTCCACATCCCACCAATGTTAGAGGAGTTAGGAGTTTTCTAGAGCATGCTGGTTTTTACCGACGTTTCATAAAAGACTTTTCTAAAATTGCCACTCCTATGAATAAACTCCTAGAAAAGGATGCTTCATTCATCTTTTCGGATGAATGCATCAAATCTTTTAATATTCTTAAAGAAAAACTCACTAATGCGCCGATCATGATAACTCCAAATTAGAATCTACCATTTGAACTCATGTGCGATGCAAGTGATTTTGCAATGGGAGCCGGTTTAGGACAAAGGATTGAAAAACGATTTCAACCTATTTACTACGCTAGTAAGACGTTACAAGGAGCACAAACGAATTACACAACTACTGAAAAAGAACTCCTTGCTATTGTCTTTCCTTTTGACAAATTTCGTTCATATCTCGATCTAGCTAAAACTGTGGTCTATACTGATCATTCTGCTCTTAGATACCTATTTTCAAAACAAGATGCCAAACCACGATTAATCCGTTGGATATTGCTCTTACAAGAGTTCGATATTGAGATCCGAGACAAAATGGGAGCAGAAAATCTCGCAGCTGATCATCTTTCTCGTCTTGAAAATCCTGAATTAGAAGTTCTAAATGAATCGGCCATACAAGATAACTTTCCTGATGAATATCTATTGAAGATCGATTATAATGAAATTCCATGGTTTGCAGACTATGCAAACTACTTAGTATGTGGATTCCTTGAAAAAGGGTTGTCGTACCAAAAACGAAAGAAATTCTTTAGTGATATAAAACACTATTTTTGGAAAGATCCATATTGGTTTAAAAGTTGTCCTGATGGAATAATACGCCGATGCGTATTCGGAGATGAAGCTAGTCAAATCTTAAACCACTGTCACACAGGTCCAACAGGAGGGCATTATGGGCCTCAACTAACAGCAAAGAAAGTCTATGATGCTGGATTCTATTGGCCTACAATTTTCAAAGATGCACACCTTCTTTGTAAATCCTGTGATGCTTGTCAAAGGGCCGGAAAAATAAGACAACGTGATGAAATGCCACAAAATGTCATTCAAGTATGTGAAGTATTTGACGTTTGGGGTATTGACTTTATGGGTCCAGTTTCAAAATCTCATAATAATCTCTACATTCTCGTTGCCATTGATTATATATCTAAATGGGCGGAAGCACAAGCTCTCCCAACTAACGATGCACGAGTTGTAGTCAACTTCTTAAAACGTCTTTTTGCTAGGTTCGGAACACCGAAAGCTTTAATAAGTGATCAGGGTACTCATTTTTATAATAATCAACTTGAGAAAGTTCTCAAAAGATATGGAGTAACTCATAAAATCTCAATCGCTTATCATCCACAAACAAGTGGACAAGTTGAAAATACCAACCGAGCTTTAAAACATATTCTAGAGACAACTGTAGGATCAAATCCGAAGGAATGTGTAGTGATCCGTCCTAATCCATCTGGACGAAGTCTTCAACAGTTGGTCCCATTGCGAGGTTCTGACCTCTATATGCAATGAACGACTCCATGTAATATGAGCAAATGTACAACGGAAGATTTATTTCGTACCTGAGAATAAACATGCTTTAAAGTGTCAACCAAAAGGTTGGTGAGTTCATAGGTTTATCTTAAAACAATAAAATTCATCATTTTGATAGACCACAAGATTTAAATCCTGCATGGTACAAATGGGCCCGAATCCTATACCCACCTGTAATGTACATGCGATATCTTTTAAATACAGTACACCTTTCTCGTGTATAAAATCATCTTTCATAAATCTTAGTAACCGTACACATATCTTGTGCACAAAAATAACATACACATAACCTGTGTATAAAATCATTCTCTCGTTACA
Organism: Rutidosis leptorrhynchoides; assembly: GCF_046630445.1. NCBI lineage: Eukaryota > Viridiplantae > Streptophyta > Magnoliopsida > Asterales > Asteraceae > Rutidosis > Rutidosis leptorrhynchoides. Next base: position 158,968,460 of record NC_092335.1, on the reverse strand, counting down.
TAACATTAACTTTTCATTGCTTTCACATCTTGGCTTAGTAACCGACCTTAACATATAATGCGCATAATAATATCCTCAAAACAGAACATCTCGTCTGTATAATAATCATATAAACTTCGAAGTACTAAACACCACGCCCACTAGCCCTTTCGTCTAGTGAACATTCTGGGTGGGGGTGTTAAACTCGGTAGCTACCTTTAGGATTCGCGTCAATTAGACGTGAACTAATTCTCAAAATTAGTGATGTTCCCTAATTCTTAGGTTACCAAGCAATAATAATCAGGGAAAAAATATTCATATCAATTGTGGCAATTATCACGTCCACATAATTCAATGGTGGCAATTATCACGTCCACATAATTCATTCGAGGAATGTTTTCCTTGTGTCTATCTCGTCAAACATTTATAAAAGCATTTCATGTATTCGCAGTTCAAAATGTATTTCAAAAGCATTTAATAGAGCAGTTGTAAAAACAGCGCATGTATTCTCAGTCCCAAAAATGTAAAGAGTAAAAGGGAATCAAATGAACTCACCTAATGTATTTTGTAGTAAAAATACATATGACTATATTGAACAATGCAGGGTTGGCCTCGGATTCACGAACCTATATCATTCGTATATATATATTAAAACATATACTGGTAATCGAATAAATATATATATATTATTACTAGTGATATAATTTTTATATTATTAATTTATGTATCTCATTGTTACTATTTAAAATATAGCTTTTGTCATGTTATACGCATTAAATATTTTATATGTATATATTTCATTTGTTTGTTAAAATTTGTAATCATATTAATACTAAAATAATATTAGTTGTGGTTAAAATAATGATAATGATAATACTAGTGTTAATAATAATGATGATTTTATTAATAACAATATTCATAATAGTTTTAAATGACAAATCTTATAATAATGATAATAACAGTAGTTTCAAATAAAATGAAGAGTTTAATAGCAATAATAATGAAAATAATAATTTTGATAATAATACATATTACTTAATAAATATAATTATTACAACGTTCTTGATCTTAATATAATAATTTTTTTAGTAATAATATTAATAAGTTTACTATGATACAAATACTAATATTAAGGATAATAATAATAGTTTGTGTTATTTTCTTAATAACAATAATAATAATAATCATATTCGTAATAATAATAATAATACTCATAGTTATATTAATAATAATAATAATACTTTTAGTACATAACGATATTACTTAATAATAACTAAAACGTTAATATTAATAATATCACTAATAATAATAATAATAATAATAATAATAATAATAATAATAATAATAATAATAATAATAATAATAATAATAATAATAATAATAATAATAATAATAATAAAAATAATAAAAAGTTACAACCTTTGAAGAAAAACTCCAAAAAGAAACAAACACCAACGCCAAGACTCGAACCCAAGACCTCTCGCTCACCCGACAACCCACTTAACCACTGCTCTGAGATGACGTTTCTGTTTATAACCTCCGACTAACACAATTTAACCCGTAAGTTTTCCATTAGACCCAACACTCAAGCCCAGCTATGTGATTGTGTGTTCTCGGCCCAAGTACAACTCACGGCCTAACAGCAAATTAAAAGGCTCCAGCCTGTTTAGCGATTTGATCTCCGCCCAACAATGATTAATCACAACCCATATCAGTATTCTCTTATGATTAATATAAAAAATTGTCGGGGCCTGGGTTCGAACCCAGGACCTCTAGATACCCGTAAACACCCAGAACCGTCCCTCCATCTCACTCTTTCTGTTTTTAATACTCAAACTAAATGCTATAAACTATTTGCTGTATACTTCTTCTTCCTTTCAAAACCCAAACGAAGTATAATCCTTTCACATTTAATATCAGTTACCAAAACAAATTCAAGACTTGATATCCATCACATAAATACTTATATATGATTAATTGGTTTGAAGAAAAAAAAACAAATATATTAAGGAACCCATACAGGTACTGTTCGTCGAGCATCAACAAAAAAAACAATTTTTGATTTTCCAATTCGATAATGTTTTAGTTAAAGGTTATAACTCGAAATAGTTTGCAAAGCGTTCTTAGAAACTATTAGGATCATCAATTGATCAAGAAACAACAACAAAATCACGAATTTCGCAATGAACAAAATATTTGACTTTTGACCATTAAAGTTTGACTCAACAATTCGAACCTGTTTTGAAAAATTGGAAGCTCAATTTTTGCAGAAAGTATGAATGAACGATTCCTAACAACTCTGCGTTAATGGATTTTTAAAATTGGTTCAAAATCGATTTATGATAAATTAGGTTGAAGAACAGAGGGAGTAATAGATTTGGTTTATTTATTTTCTATATCCTTTTTTTAACAGATGCAGTTCCAAACGATAGCTAACAAATATAAATGTATTAATTCAACATGTGGAGCAGTAAACTCGATTGTTGTTTTGTGTTAGTGGTGGACAGATTATCACAAGTAAACAGAGAAAAAAATAAAGGGAGTAGAAACAGATAGAAATTACGTAAATATGTCTGTATCTATTATTATTAATCCTAGTATGTGTATATATTTATATTTATCCGTATTTAGCTGTTTTTTTTAATTATCTGTAATTATGTATTTTTAACAAATATAGTGAAAGTGTTAATGTTACCACAACTTTTATGTATATATTATTACTTATTAAATTTTTTAATCATGTAATATATTATATAACAACTTTTATTGAATATTTATTGTTTATACATTTTATATATCAATATATTAATATTTATTAATAGAAACCATATATGAATTCATAATAATATTCTATATATATTTTTACATATATTCATTTTAATTGCAACTTAGTTATTATTATTTTCACTTCCACATGATTAAATTATACCTCATTATTTCAATTTATAATATATACTTTTATATATATATATATATATATATATATATATATATATATATATATATATATATATATATATACATATATACATATTTATTACACTATTGTTCGTGAATCCTCGGGCATAGTCAAAGGTTAAATGAATCCATGTAAACAGTTCAAAAATCTTGAGACTCAACATTACAGACTTTGCTTATCGTGTTGAAATCATATAAAGTTTAAGTTTAAATTTGGTCGGAAATTTTCCGGGTCGTCACAGTACCTACCCGTTAAAGAAATTTCGTCCCGAAATTTGAGTGAGGTGGTCATGGCTAACAATAAAAATGTTTTTCATGACGAATATGAGTTGGTAAATAGAGTTTTATCATCATTGAGTAATATGGATAAAACAATTCGATTATTCGAAGAGTACGAATGAAGTTATCATAAGAGATTGGGATGAGTAAATGCAGATTTGTTTTAACCGGTGACGGAGTCATGGTTGATTTCCGGAATTTAAGGGATTTAAAGGAAATCTTCGAAATCTAAAAGATTTGATTCTTCGGCGAATAAGGAAATTAAGATCTCTGTAATTAAATGCGGTCATCTGTCTTGATTGCTCTGTCAGATATTTCCATTATAAATTTACCTCTTCCTTTCCATTCTTTTCACCGTTCCTTTACTCAATTCATACCTCCAAAAGATTATGGAAATGCTGAATCCAGTACAAATACTTTGTATTTTCCTGACTATCGCTTCTGTCATTCTTCTCTTTCATTTATCACCAGAGGAATATGTTTACTTTTTTGATTACCTTGGGGTTATAATGTTTTTAATTCTCCCGTGTCTTTACGTTGCAATACGTATTGATATCCACGGTTTGTAATTTCGGTGTTATTATTGGGCTTTATATTTTCTCTTATATTTTGGAGCTCTTTGCCTTTTTATTATCCTCCCGACCTCTAGTAAAGCGAGTAACGGTTCGGAATTCGTAATTATGGAATTTCGAATGATTATAGTATTCTAAGCAGAAAGGAATGTAATACAACGATTTGATTTTCAAATTTATCAAAATCACTGAGAATAGAATTATCAAGAATATACTTTCTTGATATGTTCAGAAGCTAAGCAGAATGACAGAGTTATGTAACATGGCACATGATGACGTTATGATCTGTGAATCATCACGTTCCATTAGAAACTCAGCATGACTTACTGTAACATAATCACGTTGGCCAAGCGTCATTATATTATACTAACCCATGCTTCAATTCCCAACACTCCTCCACAATTCATTCATAATTTATACTTAGATTTTACAGAAGTTTCCAATATAATGGAATACAGAAAACACGAAGAGGTAGATAATTTCGGAAAAGAATATTTATGAAAATATCCTCAGAAATATCGAAGATATTTATGAATTTCTAAGTTCGAAGGTTGATGAAGAAAAATTTTTCGCAAGATTTTAAAATGACTTCGGAGCAAGATATTCTCTAAAGATTTCATCGGATACAGAATTACCTGGATTCTTTGAATATAGGGTATGATCCTTATATTTGTCATTGGTCTCCTTCATGGTTTGCTCAATCCGTTTTTCAGTACCAAATTTCCTATCGAGTGTTCCCAACACTCCATCCTTTTATCATCACTTTTGGCCATTAAGACCATTTACTACATGCTGCTTCGTCAGCATTTTCAAAGTTAACGGATCTGGATCATTGGTTATCAAACTGATGGGTTTCAAGAGAATTGTGTTTTTAGATGATTAAACGCTGATGGTGATATGGTGGAATATAAAAGGTTCTCTGGTAACAATAAATGAGCACGCATATATATCAAGGTTATAATTAGGTTGTTTTGAAAGAAAAGTCGAAATTGACTTGCTGGAGCTGTGACAAAACTGACTAATTTGGAAAGGGATTGCAAAGTTACTTTCGGTAATAATAATGCCAAAGGAGCTAGCACAGATACATGTTAAATGTTTGCTCAGGTTCCGAGTGTTTTCAATTGCACAATTATATGTATCAATCTTTTCTTCCGTAAATGAAGTGCGATTGGTTCATCCTCTCGATTGAGGTGTTTTCAAGAATCATGAAAGGTTTGAACGCGGATTGTAATCGTCAAAATATAAATGAGGTTTAAGATGAAATCAAGTGGCAAACTTGAAGAAATGTTTAATTTCATATGTTATAATCAATATTTTAATTCATTTTAATTGTCCAATGTCATTAGTCCACAGTCGATAGTCCACAGTTAACAGTCCAATAATTCATATATAATTTAATATATAATATTCGAATTAATTAATACGTATCGTGACCCGTGTACATGTCTCAGACTCGATCACAACTCAAACTATATATATTATTATAGAATCAACCTCAACCCTGTATAGAGAACTCGATCATTACTGCATATAGAGTGTCTATGGTGATTCCAAATAATATATATAGATGCGTCGATATGATATGTCAAAACCTTGTATACGTGTCCCGATATTTAAAGTGCGTAAAAATAAATAACAGAAATTAAATGACGATAAATAAAATTGCGAGAATGTAAATTGCGATAATTAAATTGTGATAAATAAAATGTAACCAGTTAGCTAGGAACAATTAGCTAGGAAGAGTTAGCGTGGATTCTTAACAAAATTTCTCATAGTTAATTTGTTTGTTTCTAACAAATTTTATTTTGTCAAATGTTTTCTTCATTATGCCACTTGTTGGATTCTGATAAATCAAAATCTAAATATGAAATTGAATGAAAATGGTTATTCTGTGGTGAACGGATTTGTGTATCTGTGGATGTAAGTAGGATAGTAAATGACTGTTGAATCAGCTTCGAAGAATGTACAGTGTAACTTATTAATGTGAAATCTAAATATTCCTCGGGTATTACCTACCCGTTAAAATATTTTCACCATTAACAGTTTGTACAAAAGAATTTTTTTTTTAATTACCATCTTTATGAAAACATATTTACATATATATTTTCTTCAGATGTAATCATGGATTTAATGAGTTAATGTGATATTAATCTCATTTGATTTTCGGTTGGAACTAGAATGAATAATCTCTAAAACTTTAGAGATTACATAATTGCCGTGAAGAACGAAGATAATAGATGTACAACGATACGTAGAACGATGATTATACTCGAGGTACACAATGAGATGTTGAGGCATGGATTGTTGATGGTACTGGTGCTGTTACTGATGGTACTATTGGTGCCGGTGATGTTGTTGAAGCTGGTATATTTTGCACCATATTCTCAAAATTTATTACTCGAGCGCGAAGCTTGTTGACTTCTTCCATTATTCCGGGGTGATTGTCAGTTGGAACGAGCGAATGAATAAGGTTTAGAATTTTAGATAGAATATAATCTTGTCAAGCTACTCTGGAAATGAGGTTGAAAATGGTGTTTCGGATAGGTTCTCCAGTAAGTGCTTCAGGTTCTTCTCCAAGAGATGAATTCAGTTGGTGAAAGGGATCGCCTTCTTCATGTCTTCATTGATTAAGTCGACTACGAACTCATCATATGAATTGGGGATGGATGATTGGTTGATTCATTCTGGTGATGCTGCTTTCGGTGCTTAGGTGAACGTCCATGTCGGAATAGCCGTCGGAATAACTATCGGAATAGCTATCGAAATTCGAGGGACTCAAACTGGTTGAGGGATTCATCTCGTATGATTAAATGAAGTATTTTCAATAAGAAATAGATTATAGGATGTAAATTAGTACCCTGCAATACATAATTTACATATGCATATATAATACTAAAATCCCATAAGTTATGGAGGAATCTACGGAAGCTGTCAGGCAAAGTCTACAGTAACAAATATGCTAAGATATGAATTAGCAGATACGCTAAGATACGAATTTTATCTATACACTATTCATGCAATCATTGCAGTAAGATGTGTCTAGACTAAGAATGATAAGCAGGTAATTTCCGAAGGATGATAAGCAGGTAATTTTCGACACGAAATGATAAGCAAAACTTTTGACATGCAGACACGGTCGAAGTCCTGACTCACTAATACATCCTAACGACTTATCAGTTATACACACTAATGCAGACCTGGTTCGCTAAGACCACCACTCTGATACCACCTGTAGTGACCCGTCCTAATCCATCTGGACGAAGTCTTCAACAGTTGGTCCCATTGCAAGGTTCTGACCTCTATATGCCATGAACGACTCCATGTAATATGAGCAAATGCACAACGGAAGATTTCTTTCGTACCTGAGAATAAACATACTTTAAAGTGTCAACCAAAAGGTTGGTGAGTTCAATGGTTTATCTTAAAACAATAAAATTCATCATTTTGATAGACCACAAGATTTAAATTCTGCATGATACAAATAGGCCCAAATCCTATACCCACCTGTAATGTACATGCGATATCTTTTAAATACAGTACACCTTTCTCGTGTACAAAATCATCTTTCATAAATCTTAGTAACCGTACACATATCTTGTGCACAAAAATAACATACACATAACCTATGTATAAAATCATTCTCTCGATACATAACATTAACTTTTCATTGCTTTCATATCTTGGCTTGGTAACCGACCTTAACATATAATGCGCATAATAATATCCTCAAAACAGAACATCTCGTCTGTATAATAATCATATAAACTTCGAAGTACTAAACACCACGCCCACTAGCCCTTCCGTCTAGTGAACATTCTGGGTGGGGGTGTTAAACCCGGTAGCTACCTTTAGGATTCGCTTCAATTAGGCGTGAACTAATTCTCAAAATTAGTGATGTTCCCTAATTCTTAGGTTACCAAGCAATAATAATCAGGGGAAAAATATTCATATCAATTGTGGCAATTATCACGTCCACATAATTCAATGGTGGCAATTATCACGTCCACATAATTCATTCGAGGAATGTTTTGCTTGTGTCTATCTCGTCAAACATTTATAAAAGCATTTCATGTATTCGCAGTTCAAAATGTATTTCAAAAGCATTTAATAAAGCAGTTGTAAAAACAGCGCATGTATTCTCAGTCCCAAAAATGTAAAGAGTAAAAGGGAATCAAATGAACTCACCTAATGTATTTTGTAGTAAAAATACATATGACTATATTGAACAATGCAGGGTTGGCCTCGGATTCACGAACCTATATAATTCGTATATATATATTAAAACATATACTGGTAATCGAATAAATATATATATATATATATTATTACTAGTGATATAATTTTTATATTATTAATTTATGTATCTCATTGTTACTATTTAAAATATAGCTTTTGTCATGTTATACGCATTAAATATTTTATATGTATATATTTCATTTGTTTGTTAAAATTTGTAATCATATTAATACTAAAATAATATTAGTTGTGGTTAAAATAATGATAATGATAATGCTAGTGTTAATAATAATGATGATTTTATTAATAACAATATTCATAATAGTTTTAAATGACAAATCTTATAATAATGATAATAACAGTAGTTTCAAATAAAATGAAGAGTTTAATAGCAATAATAATGAAAATAATAATTTTTATAATAATACATATTATAAAGATAATTATTACAACGTTCTTGATCTTAATATAATACTTTTGTTAGTAATAATATTAATAAGTTTACTATGATACAAATACTAATATTAAGGATAATAATAATAGTTTGTGTTATTTTCATAATAACAATAATAATAATAATCATATTCGTAATAATAATAATACTCATAGTTATATTAATAATAATAATAATACTTTTAGTACATAATGATATTACTTAATAATAACTAAAACGTTAATATTAATAATATCACTAATAATAATAATAATAATAATAATAATAATAATAATAATAATAATAATAATAATAATAATAATAATAATAATAATAATAATAATTTTAATAATAATAATAATAATAATAATAATAATAATAAAAATAATAAAAATAATAAAAAGTTACAACCTTTGAAGAAAAACTCCAAAAAGAAACAAACACCAACGCCAAGACTCGAACCCAAGACCTCTCGCTCACCCGACAACCCGCTTAACTACTGCTCTGAGATGACGTTTCTGTTTATAACCTCCGACTAACACAATTTAACCCGTAAGTTTTCCATTAGACCCAACACTCAAGCCCAGATATGTGATTGTGTGTTCTCGGCCCAAGTGCAACTCACGGCCCAACAGCAAATTAAAAGGCTCTGGCCTGTTTAACGATTTGATCTCAGCCCAACAATGATTAATCACAACCCATATCAGTTTTCTCTTGTGATTAATAAAAAAAAATGGTCGGGGCCTGGGTTCGAACCCAGGACCTCTAGATACCCGTAAACACCCAGAACCGTCCCTTCATCTCACTCTTTCTGTTTTTAATACTCAAACTAAATGCTATAAACTATTTGCTGTATACTTCTTCTTCCTTTCAAAACCCAGACGAAGTATAATCCTTTCACATTTAATATCAGTTACCAAAACAAATTCAAGACTTGATATCCATCACATAAATACTTATATATGATCATTTGGTTTGAAGAAAAAAAATATATTAAGGAACCCATACAGGTACTGTTCATCGAGCATCAACAAAAAAAAACAATTTTTGATTTTCCAATTCGATAACGTTTTAGTTAAAGGTTATAACACGAAATAGTTTGCAAAGCGTTCTTATAAATCATTAGGATCATCAATTGATCAAGAAACAACAACAAAATCACGAATTTCGCAATGAACAAAATATTTGAATTTTGACCATTAAAGTTTGACTCAACAATTCGAACCTGTTTTGAAAAATTGGAAGCTCAATTTTTGCAGAAAGTGTGAATGAACGATTCCTAACAACTATGCGTTAATGGATTTTTGAAATTGGTTCGAAATCGATTTATGATAAATTGGGTTGAAGAACAGAGGGAGTAACAGATTTGGTTTATTTATTTTTTGTATCCTTTTTTTTAACAGATGCAGTTCCAAACGATAGCTAACAAATATAAATGTATTAATTCAACATGTGGAGCAGTAAACTCGATTGTTGTTTTGTGTTAGTGGTGGACAGATTATCACAAGTTAACAGAGAAAAAAATAAAGGGAGTAGAAACAGATAGGAATTACGTAAATATGTCTGTATCTATTATTATTAATCCTATTATGTGTATATATTTATATTTATCCGTATTTAGCTGTTTTTATTTGGTTTTTTTTTAATTATCTGTAATTATGTATTTTTAACAAATATAGTGAAAGTGATAATGTTACCACAACTTTTATGTATATATTATTACTTATTAAATTTTTTAATCATGTAATATATTATATAACAACTTTTATTGAATATTTATTGTTTATACATTTTATATATCAATATATTAATAATTATTAATAGAAACCATATATGAATTCATAATAATATTCTATATATATTTTTACATATATTCATTTTAATTGCAACTTAGTTATTATTATTTTCACTTCCACATGATTAAATTATACCTCATTATTTCAATTTATAATATATACTTTTATTTTATATATATATATATATATATATATATATATATATATATATATATATATATATATATATATATATATATACATACATACATACATACATATATACATATTTATTACACTATTGTTCGTGAATCCTCGGGCATAGTCAAAGGTTAAATGAATCCATGTAAATAGTTCAAAAATCTTGAGACTCAATATTACAGACTTTGTTTATCGTGTTGAAATCATATAAAGTTTAAGTTTAAATTTGGTCGAAAATTTTCCGGGTCGTCACAGAATGGTCCATGAAATTGGAGGATGCACTCTGGCTTTTAGAACACCCTACAAAACTCTAATTGGCACCACACCTTTTAAACACGTTTAAGGAAAACCATGTCACCTTCCAGTAGAAATTGAGCACAAAGCATTTTGGGCTTTGAAGACATGTAATCTTGATTTACATGAAGCCGGACATCTACGATTGAGTCAACTAAACGAATTAGAAGAATTAAGGCATGATGCATATGAAAATTCGTTAATCTATAAGGAAAGAACGAAGAAATGGCATGATAAAAGAATCAGAAGTTCAAAAGAATTCAAGGAAGGAGACAGAGTTCTTCATTTCAATTCACGATTCAAGCTATTTCCTAAAAAATTGAAATCAAGATGGTCTGGACCATTCATAGTCAAAAGAGTTTTCCCGTACGGAACAGTAGAGTTAATAAATTCAAATGGGATTGAATTTAAAGTTAATGGTCACAGAGTTAAACATTACATAGATAATCCAATGGAAGTTGAAGATGAAGTTAATAACAATTTCGACACCACAGCTAACTAAGTGTGGGAAGATTCGAATATTTTAAGGGTAATATGAATTTCTGTTAGAGTTAGATGTTCTGTTTTTGTGTAGTTCTCGAGAATGGAATCCGATTGGTCTTTCCTTAGCAGACCCTAAAGAAATAGTCTTCTCTCTCCATTCTGAATTTTTATTTCTTTTAGGTTTTACGAGATGAAGAATTCCTTTGATCTGAACCATGGTCTACTACTACACGCTATGATTACTAAACGTAATAATAACATCTTCCCGAGTGAACTGGTATCATTCATAAGAGGAAAAATGGACGAAGTAAGAAAAGAACTCAGGAAGAATCATAATAAGACACATTTTGGTAAAGGAAAATCAAAATCCGCAACAAAAAGAAGAGCACGACACCTTGAAAGATGTCATAAATGCGGAAAATGGTCACACGAAGGGAAATGTTAAAACAATCAAACACATTCCAATACCGAGTTCGTTACTCTATGCATAGAAGGACTGTTCATATATTTAGAAGAAAAATTATTGAAAAATCGAGGTTACGCTTACGTAGCTATGAAAAACCAAATCGAACGACTTTCTTATGAGTCGGCTAAAGCAGATCTCTGAGAATTCTTTCTCATAGGTAAGTATGTACAGTTTTTATTTTTTTTTATTTATTGCTTTTAACCTTTTGATAATAAACGCTGAATCGTTTGCTATAAAGTATTAAATTGATATTCAATAAAATTAGGTATGCGAAACCGAAATTATTGATATCATAGAAAAATTTAATGCATCACTGTAAAATTTACCGTTTATTCATAAGGTATAAATATCTTTAATCAATCAATTCAAAATATTTCAGAAATTCGTTAGGAGTAAAACTAGGTAATATAGCCGAAATTACTTTACCCAAAAGAGGGACGTATATTTTTGTTTATATTTGATTGATTAAAGTGGGATAAAAGACCAAAAAAATTTTTATTTTTATTTTTACCTTGTTTTTAAAATTAATATATAATTATATTATTTTAAATATAAGTTTGTAAACTAATGAATATAAATATTATTAATATTTATATGAAATTTTATGCATTTTAAATTTAAGTTTGGTGTGAATTTAAAAACAAAAATTTATTTTATTTCATTAAGTTAAAAATTGATTTCTAAAATTCGTCGTGAGTTGAAGACTAGGTCATTGAACCGAAATTGCTTTACCCAAGGGAGGGATGAGAAATTTTATTATCATTATTTTTTAATCTTATTGATCTAAAGTATGCCAAAAAAAACAAAAAAAAAAACCCAAAAATCTTTGCTTTTAAAACAATCGCTTTGAAATTGAAAATTTTAAAATTTTGACGAGGGACGAACTAAGTAAACGTACCGAAACGACCCCATTCTAAATATCAAGGAACACAAAATTTTAAAATTAATTAATTAATTATTTTTATTAGTCAAAGATTTATATATAAAATAAAAAAATAGACCCCATGCGATCACATGGGGTTTATCCAGAAAAACCATGCGATCGCATGGACTTAAAAAACTGGACAGGATCAAAAAGAGCAGCTCGCTGCTCTCTGTCTCATAACACCCACACACGCAAACTCGAAAACTCTCACAAAAACCTCTCTAAAATCTCCATTTTTTCACCAAAATCATCCAAATTTGGTGCTATAATCCGCTATAAACATGCCTTTCTTCAGATAGGGAAGCAAAAAGGTAGAAATTTCACCCCTAAACTCTTTAATTTCTCAGTTTTAGTGATAATTATAATTAATTATCCTAATTTAATTTTGATGATTTCTAGCTTAATTAGAGTTAAATTGTTAGTATATTATGCTTGTATAACCTAGATTGATGCTATTTATCATGATTTGAAGCTTTAAACTTCAAAATTTTTAGAAATCTAGGGTTTGTGTTCTTGAGCAATTTGGGGCTTTTTGATATAAACAAGTTATGGCCGATTTTTGTTATGAATTATTGCTAAATTAAGTAGTGTAACATGTTTAGGTAGCTAAATGATCCAAACTTTGATCCTAAACATGATTTTTGAGCATCAAAGTGGACTTTTTAAGTCTAAAATTCATGAACTTGATTATTTTGAAATAAATGCCATTTGAAACTTGTTTAATTGCTAGTAATGGTTATTTTAACATGTTATTTGAGTTGAATGCTTATGAACTTTGCATACCTTTTCATATATACTTATTTGAAAATTTGAATAATTGATAAAAATATGGAAATGAGTATAAGTTTAATATGGATTAAACATGTTATTGTAATTGTTTTAATTTGTTATTTTGCTAACACTAATGCATATTTGGATGCACAAATTTTGTGTTTAATGTGTTTTGCAGAGAAATACAGATATGGACGGTGCATCATCGTCAAGATGACCTGAACAAGAACCTGATCAAGAACCACAACCGGAACCACGACCTGAACAACAACAACATTATGATCAACACGTGCCATACTATGAATCAGAACCACAATTTTTTATTGCCTACATAGTATTTCCCGTTCACCATGTAATAGAACACTCAAAAATTCATGAACAGGAGTTACATCCCAATCTAAGATTTGATAGAAGCTGGAGAGATTACCCAACGTACCAACGTAACAAATTTAAGCTTTGCACCAATAATGTGGAAGTACCAAGGGTAATAGATTGGGAGCCTTTGGAAAGAGTCAACCTAGCTAACTCAGTTAGGGTATTACTAATCCAAAGGTATGGCAACTCTTCTTTTCCTGATTGGGAACGTTTATTTACCACTCGTAGGCATGTATATAAGGAGTGGTGTGTTGAGCTAATGAGTACTATAGCCTTAAATAAGGATGTAGATAGGTTAGACGATAAGACTTTTCTTAGATTTTTACTTGGAGGTAGGATGTACAGGATGTCCATGATAGACATGGCTAGGGCTTTACAGATTTACACCCCCGCTGAATTATTATCACCTGATTGTACAGCTTTAATTTATCAAGGTGAGAGGGTAGATAGAGATTTTGACGCTAACGCCATATGAAGGCGCATGTCAAATTTTAATGTGTTTACGCGGGGTGGAAGACACTCCTATTTAGATATTAATAAAGCAGAGCTCCGTATAATACATAGATTTTTAGTAAACTCGATTACATAAAGCGGTAGAAACAAGGAGAAAGTGACCCTAAATGATTTATTCTACCTTAAGTGCATTCGAGACACTAGAGGCTTTGTTAATATCCCCTACTGTGTTGGGTTTTATTTGTCTAAACTTGTGGAAGGAATACAGGAAGGGGGAATAATAGGAGGAGGCATTTTTGTTACTCTCATTGGAGAGTATTTAGGTGTAGATAGGGAACACGGGGGTCCAATGATGGTGGTTGAGGAACAAACCGATACTATAGGTTTGCAGGTTTATCAAGGTGCAAAGGTACTAAAACGGAGGCACAATATGCCAATACCATATCAGGGCAACCATCCACAGGTAGAGAAGGGTTCGGATGAGGAGATGGAGATGGAGGAAGCAGATGACATTAGGGATGTCATTAGGGATAGTTATACTGATGTCTTCCAACATGTAGATGAGGTGGAAATGAATAACCCGACTAGGCATCATCAGTATGAGCAGTGGAGAGCCAGGGATGAGTATGAGCAATCCAGGGGACACCAACACAATAGCTGGCGAGTTCATTAACACCAAATCATGAGCCAGCTATCATATCAGGTACCACATAACTACATCCCGACTCGGCCTGCTTTTTATCCACCACATCAGCCCGACATGCGACCACCCTTTGATCTGTACGACCCCAATCAAGCCTACCAGGACACCTATCACCAACCATGGAACTCGAGCGATGATATGAACTGGAATCCCTATCCAAATCAATAGTGTTCCATTGGTGATTTCTTATCTTCTATTATTTTTATCTATTTATGTTAAACATTTAACATTTTGATACTTTTATGTAATGTTTAACATTTTTTTTATTTTGTACTAATATTTCATTTTTTTTTATTTGAAAGTGGGATATTAAGTCCCATTTCAAAATACCATGCATGTTTATATTTGTATCGTATATATTTTATCTCATGTACACAACAGGGTAAAACAGCGCATTTTTAAAGACTGGCATTAAGTTCAGCAATAGCAACTAATTTTGACGACAAGATGCAAAATAAATGTGAAATAACAACTGCAGGAATGAACAAATGATGTGCACCATTTATCATTCAAACAAACAACAATATGTTTGGAAACTTTGGTAAATTTTAATCATCTTTCTACGCTAATCACCCTCAATAATTTAAATTGTTATTGATTTCTTGCAAATGAGGGCATTGCAAGATCTTAAGTGCGGGAAGGGATTAAATTCTTTTGGTTTGAAAACTTTTTGAATTATACACTTGGTTTAATAGCCACCGTTAAACTTTACTAGTAACGCAGTAGTTGTATTAGAATCTAGTGCTCTCTGATAATAAAGAACAGCCCTAGTCTTATATACTGACTACCCACCTAGTAAAATTTTTAAAAAAATTTCAACTAAATGAACTCAAAATCATGTTTATACATATTTATGAAGGATAAAACTAGGTGTTAACACCAAAATTATTGTTACCTTGGAAAGGACATAAATTGAGAAACAACCCAAAATGCTTGAATTCATTTAAAATGGAATAGAAGAGAATAAAAAGGCAAAAAAAGAAAAATAAAAGCCAAATGTGGGAAAAATTTACCAAGTTATTTAGAACATATATCACATATTTTTGTATAAATAATTGAAGATACTTTTGTTTTGGAAGATATTAATCAGTTTTACCCAGTTTATTGTAATATAAATGAAATTTAAAAGGAAGTAAAGTCTTCCGAGAAAAAGACACGCGCTTCTTGATTTAGGACAAGAAGTTGTAGTCTAGACCAGTTGTAGAGTCTACAAAAAACCTTGAAAAGTTTTCTCAAAAATCAGCTGGAAATCCACGGACCTCAGAATCAAACAGGGTCGCCATGTGGTCAGACTTATCCTAACCATGAGAGGATCTGTCTCGTACAATAAGGGGGCACCGTGCAAATTAGCTTATAAGACTAATGAATCAGATCCCCAGAAAGGATAATCTCCTTAAAGATCAAAAATCAGCATTTAAGCCTGATATTACTCAATCCTTGAAATTGACCTTAAAGATTGAGAATTACAAACTCATAGAATTCGATGATATCTAAACTCGAGCTTGAACGAGAAAATATTTTGATCAAATTAAGACCGATTTGTTTTCTGAAAACTCATTTTCAATGCGTTCATTACCATTGAACGTAAAATCCTAAGAATTCACCTGGAATTCATTAGGTCACCTGAACCAAATCGGGTGTCAACCGTGAGAACGGTGGTTGCATAGCATGGTCGAAGACAGGACCTTGTGCTAGACCGAAAAACTATAGGGTGATCTTTACTATTGCTCCTACAAAGGATAGTAATTGCATCCGACATGATATAGACCATAATCAAAAGCATGTCATTAGACATTGCCTTAACAGTTGCTTGTTCAACGCTTTCCTTTACAATCAGACGGTAGTTTACCGAAAGGTAATATACGGAGCAAGTATACTGGGCGTGTTGCTTTCCTAATACAAGGTTAACAAGTGGGTGACACAAAACCGCAAGTTTTGAGCTAAAATTTTCAAATCTAAAACCCACAAAACCCACAAAAACAATTTGCGAACACCGGTGAAGGGTTATTCTGGAAAACTTATCTAGGGTAAAAGCTAGATTGAATTTTCAAAAGATCAAATGTTTTCATAAAGATCCAATTTCCTAAAGGATCTAAATTTTTATAGTCATGTGGGACTGTAAACTACATCGTTACTACCATTGTTCATACCGCCGTATTAAAATCACTGATGAATAAAGTGTGAAGAATAAAGAAGTGATTCTAGTAAAGTTATATTCAAGTTCTATATTGCTTGAGGACAAGCAACGCTCAAGTGTGGGAATATTTGATAATGCTAAAAACAAACATATATTTCATAGCATTATCCTTCAAGAAAGACAAGCTTTTAGTTGCAATTGTTCTATTTACAAGTGATATTCGTTTAAATAATAAAAGGTGAAGACAAAAAACAGATTCGGTGATTTGAAGACGCAAACGACCAAAAAGCTAAAAAGTACAAAGTACAATCCAAGTGGTTCAAATTATTGCTGAGAAACGTCTAAAAGTTACAAGAGTACGAGCCGCGAAACGAAAAGTACAAGATATTAAATCGTACGAAAGGACGTTCGAAAATCCTAAACCGGGACATGAACCAACTATCAACGCGCGACTCAACGAAACTGAAAGTACAAGTCAACTATGCACATGAATATAATATAATATATATAATTATATAAAATTATATATATTATATTATATTATTTAAATGTGTCGGCAAACAAAAAAAAAACAAAGCAATGTGAGCTGTCCCAGATAGCCATGCGATCGCATGGCCAGAAGGCACATATCCTATGCGATCGCATGGAGTGAGAAGTCAGGCCAGCTCTATAAATTCAGCATTTTTCGGACGAGTTTGATAGACCTTCTTCAACTGATACTCTCTATCTCTCAATATATATTTATATTTATTTTATAGTTATAATTTTAATATTAAGTTAATAATAATAAGGTTATAGTGGCGAATGTTTTAAGTTTGTAAGTCGAAATTCTGTCCGTGTAACACTACGCGATTAATACTCATTGTAAGTTATGTTCAACCTTTTTAAATTAATGTCTCATAGCTAAGTTATTCTTATGTTTATTTAAACCAAAGTAATCATGATGTTGGACTAAATATTAAGACGGGGTTATTGGGCTTTGGACCATAATTGGGGTTTGGACAAAAGACCGACACTTGTGGAAATTGGACTATGGGCTATTAATGGGCTTTATATTTGTTTAACTGAATGATAGTTCGTTAATTTAATATAGATATTTACAATTTAAGGTAATTATAAATAACCACATACACTCGATCGGACACGATGAAATGTCCCGTTCTTATTGATTAAAAACGTTCCATATTAATTGATTTCGTTGCGAGGTTTCGACCTCTATATGAGACGTTTTTCAAAGACTGCATTCATTTTTAAAACAAACCATAACCTTTATTTCATAGATAAAGGTTTTAAAAAGCTTTACGTAGATTTCAAATAATGATAATCTAAAATATCCTATTTACACACGACCATTACATAATGGTTTACAATACAAATATGTTACAACAAAATAAGTTTCTTGAATGCAGTTTTTACACAATATCATACAAGCATGGACTCCAAATCTCGTCCTTATTTAAGTATGCGACAGCGGAAGCTCTTAATAATCACCTGAGAATAAACATGCTTAAAACGTCAACAAAAATGTTGGTGAGTTATAGGTTTAACCTATATATATCAAATCATAATAATAGACCACAAGATTTCATATTTCAATACACATCCCATACATAGAGATAAAAATCATTCATATGGTGAACACCTGGTAACCAACATTAACAAGATGCATATATAAGAATATCCCCATCATTCCGGAACACCCTTCGGATATGATATAAATTTTGAAGTACTAAAGCATCCGGTACTTTGGATGGGGTTTGTTAGGCCCAATAGATCTATCTTTAGGATTCGCGTCAATTAGGGTGTATGTTCCCTAATTCTTAGATTACCAGACTTAATAAAAAGGGGCATATTCGATTTTGATAATTCAACCATAGAATGTAGTTTCACGTACTTGTGTCTATTTTGTAAATCATTTATAAAACCTGCATGTATTCTCATCCCAAAAATATTAGATTTTAAAAGTGGGACTATAACTCACTTTCACAGATTTTTACTTCGTCGGGAAGTAAGACTTAGCCATTGGTTGATTCACGAACCTATAACAATATATACATATATATCAAAGTATGTTCAAAATATATTTACAACACTTTTAATATATTTTGATGTTTTATGTTTATTAAGTCAGCTGTCCTCGTTAGTAACCTACAACTAGTTGTCCACAGTTAGATGTACAGAAATAAATCGATAAATATTATCTTGAATCAATCCACGACCCAGTGTATACGTATCTCAGTATTGATCACAACTCAAACTATATATATTTTGGAATCAACCTCAACCCTGTATAGCTAACTACAACATTCACATATAGAGTGTCTATGGTTGTTCCGAAATATATATAGATGTGTCGACATGATAGGTCGAAACATTGTATACGTGTCTATGGTATCTCAAGATTACATAATATACAATACAAGTTAATTAAGTTATGGTTGGAATAGATTTGTTACCAATTTTCACGTAGCTAAAATGAGAAAAATTATCCAATCTTGTTTTACCCATAACTTCTTCATTTTAAATCCGTTTTGAGTGAATCAAATTGCTATGGTTTCATATTAAACTCTATTTTATGAATCTAAACAGAAAATGTATAGGTTTATAGTCGGAAAAATAAGTTACAAGTCATTTTTGTAAAGGTAGTCATTTCAGTCGAAAGAACGACGTCTAGATGACCATTTTAGAAAACATACTTCCAGTTTGAGTTTAACCATAATTTTTGGATATAGTTTCATGTTCATAATAAAAATCATTTTCTCAGAATAACAAATTTAAATCAAAGTTTATCATAGTTTTTAATTAACTAACCCAAAACAGCCCGCGGTGTTACTACGACGGCGTAAATCCGGTTTTACGGTGTTTTTCGTGTTTCCAGGTTTTAAATCATTAAGTTAGCATATCATATAGATATAGAACATGTGTTTAGTTGATTTTAAAAGTCAAGTTAGAAGGATTAGCTTTTATTTGCGAACAAGTTTAGAATTAACTAAACTATGTTCTAGTGATTACAAGTTTAAACCTTCGAATAAGATAGCTTTATATGTATGAATCGAATGATGTTATGAACATCATTACTACCTTATGTTCCTTGGATAAACCTATTGGAAAAGAGAAAATTGGATCTAGCTTCAATGGATCCTTGGATGGCTCGAAGTTCTTGAAGCAGAATCATGACACGAAAACAAGTTCAAGTAAGATCATCACTTGAAATAAGATAGTTATAGTTATAGAAATTGAACCAAAGTTTGAATATGATTATTACCTTGTATTAGAATGATAACCTACTGTATGAAAAAAAGATTTCTTGAGGTTGGATGATCACCTTACAAGATTGGAAGCGAGCTAGCAAACTTGAAAGTATTCTTGATTTTATGTAACTAGAACTTGTAGAATTTATGAAGAACACTTAGAACTTGAAGATAGAACTTGAGAGAGATCAATTAGATGAAGAAAATTGAAGAATGAAAGTGTTTGTAGGTGTTTTTGGTCGTTGGTGTATGGATTAGATATAAAGGATATGTAATTTTGTTTTCATGTAAATAAGTCATGAATGATTACTCATATTTTTGTAATTTTATGAGATATTTCATGCTAGTTGCCAAATGATGGTTCCCACATGTGTTAGGTGACTCACATGGGCTGCTAAGAGCTAATCATTGGAGTATATATACCAATAGTACATACATCTAAAAGCTGTGTATTGTACGAGTACGAATACGGGTGCATACGAGTAGAATTGTTGATGAAACTGAACGAGGATGTAATTGTAAGCATTTTTGTTAAGTAGAAGTATTTTGATAAGTGTATTGAAG
Source organism: Rutidosis leptorrhynchoides (assembly GCF_046630445.1). Classification (NCBI taxonomy): domain Eukaryota; kingdom Viridiplantae; phylum Streptophyta; class Magnoliopsida; order Asterales; family Asteraceae; genus Rutidosis; species Rutidosis leptorrhynchoides. The sequence goes on along the minus strand of NC_092335.1, from coordinate 158,947,605 downwards.
TCTTTCAAAAGTGTATAAATACATATTAAAACACTACATGTATATACATTTTAACTGAGTCGTTAAGTCATCGTTAGTCGTTACATGTAAGTGTTGTTTTGAAACCTTTAGGTTAACGATCATGTTAAATGTTGTTAACCCAATGTTTATAATATCAAATGAGATTTTAAATTATTATATTATCATGATATTATCATGTATGAATATCTCTTAATATGATATATATACATTAAATGTCTTTACAACGATAATCGTTACATATATGTCTCGTTTAAAAATCATTAAGTTAGTAGTGTTGTTTTTACATATGTAGTTCATTGTTAATATACTTAATGATATTTTTACTTATCATAGTATCATGTTAACTATTATATATCCATATATATGTCATCATATAGTTTTTACAAGTTTTAACGTTCGTGAATCACCGGTCAACTTGGGTGGTCAATTGTCTATATGAAACATATTTCAATTAATCAAGTCTTAACAAGTTTGATTGCTTAACATGTTGGAAACATTTAATCATGTAAATATCAATCTCAATTAATATATATAAACATGAAAAAGTTCGGGTCACTACAGTACCTACCCGTTAAATAAATTTCGTCCCGAAATTTTAAGCTGTTGAAGGTGTTGACGAATCTTCTGGAAATAGATGCGGGTATTTCTTCTTCATCTGATCTTCACGCTCCCAGGTGAACTCGGGTCCTCTACGAGCATTCCATCGAACCTTAACAATTGGTATCTTGTTTTGATTAAGTCTTTTAACCTCACGATCCATTATTTCGACGGGTTCTTCGATGAATTGGAGTTTTTCGTTGATTTGGATTTCATCTAACGGAATAGTGAGATCTTCTTTAGCAAAATATTTCTTCAAATTCGAGACGTGGAAAGTGTTATGTACAGCCGCGAGTTGTTGAGGTAACTCAAGTCGGTAAGCTACTGGTCCGACACGATCAATAATCTTGAATGGTCCAATATACCTTGGATTTAATTTCCCTCGTTTACCAAATCGAACAACGCCTTTTCAAGGTGCAACTTTAAGCATGACCATCTCTCCAATTTCAAATTCTATATCTTTTCTTTTAATGTCAGCGTAGCTCTTTTGTCGACTTTGGGCGGTTTTTAATCGTTGTTGAATTTGGATGATCTTCTCGGTAGTTTCTTGTATAATCTCCGGACCCGTAATCTGTCTATCCCCCACTTCACTCCAACAAATCGGAGACCTGCACTATCTACCATAAAGTACTTCAAACGGCGCCATCTCAATGCTTGAATGGTAGCTGTTGTTGTAGGAAAATTCTGCTAACGGTAGATGTCGATCCCAACTGTTTCCGAAGTCAATAACACATGCTCGTAGCATGTCTTCAAGCGTTTGTATCGTCCTTTCGCTCTGCCCATCAGTTTGTGGATGATATGCAGTACTCATGTCTAGACGAGTTCCTAATGCTTGCTGTAATGTCTGCCAGAATCTTGAAATAAATCTGTCATCCCTATCAGAGATAATAGAGATTGGTATTCCATGTCTGGAGACGACTTCCTTCAAATATAGTCGTGCTAACTTCTCCATCTTGTCATCTTCTCTTATTGGCAGGAAGTGTGCTGATTTAGTGAGACGATCAACTATTACCCAAATAGTATCAAAACCACTTGCAGTCCTTGGCAATTTAGTGATGAAATCCATGGCAATGTTTTCCCATTTCCATTCTGGGATTTCGGGTTGTTGAAGTAGACCTGATGGTTTCTGATGCTCAGCTTTGACCTTAGAACATGTCAAACATTCTCCTACGTATTTAGCAACATCGGCTTTCATACCCGGCCACCAAAAATGTTTCTTGAGATCCTTGTACATCTTCCCCGTTCCAGGATGTATTGAGTATCTGGTTTTATGAGCTTCTCTAAGTACCATTTCTCTCATATCTCCAAATTTTGGTACCCAAATCCTTTCAGCCCTATTCCGGGTTCTGTCTTCCCGAATATTAAGATGCTGCTCCGATCCTTTGGGTATTTCATCCTTTAAATTTCTCTCTTTTAAAATTCCTTGTTGCGCCTCCTTTATTTGAGTAGTAAGGTTATTATGAATCATTATATTCATAGATTTTACTCGAATGGGTTCTCTGTCCTTCCTGCTCAAGGCATCGGCTACCACATTTGCCTTCCCCGGGTGGTAACGAATCTCAAAGTCGTAATCATTCAACAATTCAATCCACCTACGCTGCCTCATATTCAGTTGTTTCTGATTAAATATGTGTTGAAGACTTTTGTGGTCGGTATATATAATACTTTTGACCCCATATAAGTAGTGCCTCCAAGTCTTTAATGCAAAAACAACCGCGCCTAATTCCAAATCATGCGTCGTATAATTTTGCTCGTGAATCTTCAATTGTCTAGACGCATAAGCAATCACCTTCGTTCGTTGCATTAATACACAACTGAGACCTTGCTTTGATGCGTCACAATAAATCACAAAATCATCATTCCCTTCAGGCAATGACAATATAGGTGCCGTAGTTAGCTTTTTCTTCAATAACTGAAACGCTTTTTCTTGTTCATCCTTCCATTCAAATTTCTTCCCTTTATGCGTTAATGCAGTCAATGGTTTTGCTATTCTGGAAAAGTCTTGGATGAACCTTCTGTAGTAACCAGCTAGTCCTAAAAACTGGCGTATGTGTTTCGGAGTTTTCGGGGTTTCCCACTTTTCAACAGTTTCTATCTTTGCCGGATCCACCTTAATACCTTTTTTGTTCACTATGTGACCGAGGAATTGAACTTCTTCCAACCAAAATGCACACTTTGAAAATTTAGCGTACAATTCTTCTTTCCTCAATACTTCTAACACCTTTCTCAAATGTTCACCGTGTTCTTGGTCATTCTTTGAGTAAATAAGTATGTCATCAATGAAAACAATGACAAACTTGTGAAGGTATGGTCCACACACTCGGTTCAAAAGGTCCATGAACACAGCTGGTGCATTAGTTAAACCAAACGGCATGACCATAAACTCGTAATGACCGTAACGTGTTCTGAAAGCAGTCTTTGGAATATCATCTTCTTTCACCCGCATTTGATGATACCCGGAACGTAAGTCAATCTTTGAATAAACAGACGAGCCTTGTAGTTGATCAAATAAGTCGTCGATTCTCGGTAGTGGGTAGCGGTTCTTGATGGTAAGTTTGTTCAACTCTCGGTAGTCGATACACAACCTGAATGTACCATCTTTTTTCTTGACAAACAAAACAGGAGCTCCCCACGGTGATGTGCTTGGTCGAATGAAACCACGCTCTAAAAGTTCTTGTAATTGGTTTTGCAGTTCTTTCATCTCGCTGGGTGCGAGTCTGTAAGGAGCACGAGCTATTGGTGCAGCTCCTGGTACAAGATCTATTTGAAATTCAACGGATCGATGTGGGGGTAATCCCGGTAATTCTTTCAGAAATACATCGGGAAATTCTTTTGGGACGGGAACATCATTGATGCTCTTTTCTTCAGTTTGTACTTTCTCGACGTGTGCTAGAACAGCATAGCAACCTTTTCTTATTAGTTTTTGTGCCTTCAAATTACTAATAAGATGTAGCTTCGTGTTGCCCTTTTCTCCGTACACCATTAAGGGTTTTCCTTTTTCTCGTATAATGCGAATTGCATTTTTGTAACAAACGATCTCTGCTTTCACTTCTTTCAACCAGTCCATACCGATTATCACATCAAAACTCCCTAACTCTACTGGTATCAAGTCAATCTTAAATGTTTCGCTAACCTGTTTAATTTCTCGATTCCGACATATATTATCTGCTGAAATTAATTTACCATTTGCTAATTCGAGTAAAAATTTACTATCCAAAGGCGTCAATGGACAACTTAATTTAGCACAAAAATCTCTACTCATATAGCTTCTATCCACACCCGAATCAAATAAAACGTAAGCAGATTTATTGTCAATAAGAAACGTACCCGTAACAAGCTCCGGGTCTTCCTGTGCCTCTGCCGCATTAATATTGAAAACTCTTCTGCGGCCTTGTCCATTCGTGTTCTCCTGGTTCGGGCAATTTCTAATAATGTGGCCCTGTTTTCCACATTTATAACAAACTACATTGGCATAACTTGTTCTGACACTACTTGCTCCGCCATTACTCGTTCCGACACCATTTGTTCCTTTCGTTCTATTAACCCCAGGTCCGGAGACCTCACACTTCGCCGCGCTATGACCATTTCTTTTACACTTGTTGCAAAATTTAGTGCAGAACCCCGAGTGATACTTTTCACACCTTTGGCATAGCTGCTTCTGATTGTTGTTGTTGTTGTTGCGGTTATTATTGTTGTTGGGATGATTGTTGTAGTTGCTGTTGTTGTTGTTGTTGTTGTTGTTGGGCCGTTTGTTGTAGTTGCGATTGATGTTGCGATTGTTGGGATAATTGTTGCGATTATTGTTGTAATTGCTGTTGTTGTTGTATTGGTGATTCTTATCACCGTTTTCCTCCCACTTTCTTTTGACTTGCTTCACATTGGCCTCTTCAGCAGTCTGTTCTTTAATTCTTTCTTCAATCTGGTTCACTAGTTTGTGAGCCATTCTACATGCCTGTTGTATGGAGGCGGGCTCGTGTGAACTTATATCTTCTTGGATTCTTTCCGGTAATCCTTTCACAAACGCGTCGATCTTCTCTTCCTCATCTTCGAATGCTCCCGGACACAATAGGTACAATTCTGTGAATCGTCTTTCGTACGTGGTAATATCAAATCCTTGGGTTCGTAACCCTCTAAGTTCTGTCTTGAGCTTATTGACCTCGGTTCTGGGACGGTACTTCTCGTTCATCAAGTGCTTGAATGCTGACCACGATAGTGCGTACGCATCGTCTTGTCCCACTTGCTCTAGATAGGTATTCCACCATGTTAACGCAGAACCTGTGAAGGTATTCGTAGCGTACTTCACTTTGTCCTCTTCAGTACACTTACTTATGGCAAACACCGATTCGACCTTCTCGGTCCACCGTTTCAATCCGATCGGTCCTTCGGTTCCATCAAATTCCAAAGGTTTGCAGGCAGTGAATTCTTTGTAGGTGCATCCTACACGATTTCCTGTACTGCTAGATCCAAGGTTATTGTTGGTATATAGCGCAACCTGTACTGCGGCTATGTTTGAAGCTAGAAAAGTACGGAATTCCTCTTCATTCATATTCACGGTGTGTCGAGTAGTCGGTGCCATTTCCTTCAAAATAGTCAAATGGAACAAGTTAATCATACAGAATATTAAGAGTAGTTAATAGTATTTCGTAGCATAATATGAACTCATTTATAAAAGCTTTTTCTTCATATTAGCGTTTTATAAGTTTAAATTCGGGTAGTACCTACCCGTTAAGTTCATACTTAGTAGCTAATATACAATTCAACTACTACAATTCTATATGAAAAACTGATTATAATAATATTTCGCGTTCAAACTTTTACACAATATTTTACAAACTTACAATACCGCTTATTTTACATATAGCATGAAATATAGCACACAATAAATTTGATACAAGATGGTTGTGAAGATAATTCTAGCTAGTACACAAGTTGTTCAGCAAAGGCAATAAAGACACGTAATTCATACGTCCAGAAACAAGTCATGCATTCTGGTTTTTCTAGGATTACTTCCCATCCTTGGTCTTGTGGAACATAACAGTTATGGCCGTTGATAAGACAGCGTGTTGTAACGTCGTCAAAGGGACGAGGGTTACGTAATGTCCAACAGTCCCGTAACAATCTAAAAACCTCATTTCTTACCCCAATTACCGACTCCGTCACTTGTGGAAACGTTTTGTTTAATAGTTGTAGCCCGATGTTCTTGTTCTCACTTTGGTGAGAAACGAACATTACTAATCCGTAAGCATAACATGCTTCTTTATGTTGCATGTTAGCCGCTTTTTCTAAATCACGAAGTCCAATATTCGGATATATTGAGTCAAAATAATTTCTTAACCCATTGCGTAAAATAGCATTTGGGTTCCCCGCAATATATGCGTCAAAGTAAACACATCGTAACTTATGGATTTCCCAATGTGATATCCCCCATCTTTCGAACGAAAGCCTTTTATAAACCAAGGCATTCTTGGAACGTTCTTCGAATGTCTTACAAACTGATCTCGCCTTAAATAGTTGTGCCGAAGAATTCTGACCAAATCTAGACAAGATTTCATCAATCATGTCTCCGGGTAGGTCTCTTAAAATATTGGGTTGTCTATCCATTTTGTGTTTTTATACTGTAAAATAGACAAGAGTTAGATTCATAAAAAAAAATACTTATTAATACAAGCAATTTTTACATATATCATAAAGCATAAGCACACTATATTACATATATTACACCACACGAATACAACTATCTTATTCCGACTCACTTGTTTCTTCTTCTTCGGTTTTGGTTCGTTTTGCCAAGTTTCTAGGGATATATGATGTTCCCCTAATACGAGCCGTCGTTTTCCACATTGGTTTAGAAAAACCTGGTGGTTTAGAGGTTCCCGGGTCATTGTTTCAACTTAAGGACTTCGGGGGTTGACGATACATATAAAGTTCATCGGGGTTGGAATTAGATTTCTCTATTTTTATGCCCTTTCCCTTATTATTTTCTTTTGCCTTTTTAAATTCAGTTGGGGTAATTTCTATAACATCATCGGAATTCTCGTCGGAATCCGATTCATCGGAGAATTGGTAATCCTCCCAATATTTTGCTTCCTAGGCGGAAACACCATTGACCATAATTAACCTTGGTCGGTTGGTTGAGGATTTTCTTTTACTTAATCGTTTTATTATTTCCCCCACCGGTTCTATTTCTTCATCCGGTTCTGATTCTTCTTCCGGTTCCGATTCTTCTTCCGGTTCCGACTCTTCTTCCGGTTCCTCTTCGGGAACTTGTGAATCAGTCCACGAATCATTCCAATTTACATTTGACTCTTCATTATTATTAGGTGAGTCAATGGGACTTGTTCTAGAAGTAGACATCTATCACATAATATCAAACGCGTTAAGAGATTAATATATCACATAATATTCACATGTTAAAAATATATAGTTTTCAACAAAATTTGTTAAGCAATCATTTTTTCAAGTAAACACGGTCGAAGTCCAGACTCACTAATGCATCCTAACAAACTCGATAAGACACACTAATGCAAAATTCTGGTTCTCTAAGACCAACGCTCGGATACCAACTGAAATGTCCCGTTCTTATTGATTAAAAACGTTCCATATTAATTGATTTCGTTGCGAGGTTTTGACCTCTATATGAGACATTTTTCAAAGACTGCATTCATTTTTAAAACAAACCATAACCTTTATTTCATAGATAAAGGTTTTAAAAAGCTTTACGTAGATTATCAAATAATGATAATCTAAAATATCCTATTTACACACGACCATTACATAATGGTTTACAATACAAATATGTTACAACAAAATAAGTTTCTTGAATGCAGTTTTTACACAATATCATACAGGCATGGACTCCAAATCTCGTCCGTATTTAAGTATGCGACAGCGGAAGCTCTTAATAATCACCTGAGAATAAACATGCTTAAAACGTCAACAAAAATGTTGGTGAGTTATAGGTTTAACCTATATATATCAAATCATAATAATAGACCACAAGATTTCATATTTCAATACACATCCCATACATAGAGATAAAAATCATTCATATGGTGAACACCTGGTAACCGACATTAACAAGATGCATATATAAGAATATCCCCATCATTCTGGGACACCCTTCGGATATGATATAAATTTCGAAGTACTAAATCATCCGGTACTTTGGATGGGGTTTGTTAGGCCCAATAGATCTATCTTTAGGATTCGCGTCAATTAGGGTGTCTGTTCCCTAATTCTTAGATTACCAGACTTAATAAAAAGGGGCATATTCGATTTTGATAATTCAACCATAGAATGTAGTTTCACGTACTTGTGTCTATTTTGTAAATCATTTATAAAACCTGAATGTATTCTCATCCGAAAAATATTAGATTTTAAAAGTGGGACTATAACTCACTTTCACAGATTTTTACTTCGTCGGGAAGTAAGACTTGGCCACTGGTTGATTCACGAACCTATAACAATATATACATATATATCAAAGTATGTTCAAAATATATTTACAACACTTTTAATATATTTTGATGTTTTAAGTTTATTAAGTCAGATGTCCTCGTTAGTAACCTACAACTAGTTGTCCACAGTTAGATGTACAGAAATAAATCGATAAATATTATCTTGAATAAATCTACGACCCAGTGTATACGTATCTCAGTATTGATCACAACTCAAACTATATATATTTTGGAATCAACCTCAACCCTGTATAGCTAACTCCAACATTCACATATAGAGTGTCTATGGTTGTTCCGAAATATATATAGATGTGTCGACATGATAGGTTGAAACATTGTATACGTGTCTATGGTATCTCAAGATTACATAATATACAATACAAGTTGATTAAGTTATGGTTGGAATAGATTTGTTACCAATTTTCACGTAGCTAAAATGAGAAAAATTATCCAATCTTGTTTTACCCATAACTTCTTCATTTTAAATCCGTTTTGAGTGAATCAAATTGCTATGGTTTCATATTGAACTCTATTTTATGAATCTAAACAGAAAAAGTATAGGTTTATAGTCAGAAAAATAAGTTACAAGTCGTTTTTGTAAAGGTTGTCATTTCAGTCGAAAGAACGACGTCTAGATGACCATTTTAGAAAACATACTTCCACTTTGAGTTTAACCATAATTTTTGGATATAGTTTCATGTTCATAATAAAAATCATTTTCTCAGAATAACAACTTTTAAATCAAAGTTTATCATAGTTTTTAATTAACTAACCCAAAACAGCCCGCGATGTTACTACGACGGCATAAATCCGGTTTTACGGTGTTTTTCGTGTTTCCAGGTTTTAAATCATTAAGTTAGCATATAATATAGATATAGAACATGTGTTTAGTTGATTTTAAAAGTCAAGTTAGAAGTATTAACTTTTATTTGCGAACAAGTTTAGAATTAACTAAACTATGTTCTAGTGATTACAAGTTTAAACCTTCGAATAAGATAGCTTTATATGTATGAATTGAATGATGTTATGAACATCATTAATACCTTAAGTTCCTTGGATAAACCTATTGGAAAAGAGAAAAATAGATCTAGCTTCAACGGATCCTTGGATGGCTCGAAGTTCTTGAAGCAGAATCATGACACGAAAACAAGTTCAAGTAAGATCATCACTTGAAATAAGATAGTTATAGTTATAGAAATTGAACCAAAGTTTGAATATGATTATTACCTTGTATTAGAATGATAACCTACTGTAAGAAATAAAGATTTCTTGAGGTTGGATGATCACCTTACAAGATTGGAAGTGAGCTAGCAAACTTGAAAGTATTCTTGATTTTATGTAACTAGAACTTGTAGAATTTATGAAGAACACTTAGAACTTGAAGATAGAACTTGAGAGAGATCAATTAGATGAAGAAAATTGAACAATGAAAGTGTTTGTAGGTGTTTTTGGTCGTTGGTGTATGGATTAGATATAAAGGATATGTAATTTTGTTTTCATGTAAATAAGTCATGAATGATTACTCATATTTTTGTAATTTTATGAGATATTTCATGCTAGTTGCCAAATGATGGTTCCCACATGTGTTAGGTGACTCACATGGGCTGCTAAGAGCTGATCATTGGAGTGTATATACCAATAGTGCATACATCTAAAAGCTGTGTATTGTACGAGTACGAATACGGGTGCATACGAGTCGAATTGTTGATGAAACTGAACGAGGATGTAATTGTAAGCATTTTTGTTAAGTAGAAGTATTTTGATAAATGTATTGAAGTCTTTCAAAAGTGTATAAATACATATTAAAACACTACATGTATATACATTTTAACTGAGTCGTTAAGTCATCGTTAGTCGTTACATGTAAGTGTTGTTTTGAAACCTTTAGGTTAACGATCATGTTAAATGTTGTTAACCCAATGTTTATAATATCAAATGAGATTTTAAATTATTATATTATCATGATATTATCATGTATGAATATCTCTTAATATGATATATATACATTAAATGTCTTTACAACGATAATCGTTACATATATGTCTCGTTTAAAAATCATTAAGTTAGTAGTCTTGTTTTTACATATGTAGTTCATTGTTAATATACTTAATGATATGTTTACTTATCATAGTATCATGTTAACTATATATATATATATATATATATATATATATATATATATATATATATATATATATATATATATATATATATATATATATATATATATATATATCCATATATATGTCATCATATAGTTTTTACAAGTTTTAACGTTCGTGAATCACCGGTCAACTTGGGTGATCAATTGTCTATATGAAACATATTTCAATTAATCAAGTCTTAACAAGTTTGATTGCTTAACATGTTGGAAACATTTAATCATGTAAATATCAATCTCAATTAATATATATAAACATGGAAAAGTTCGGGTCACTACACACGATGGGCGGGATGTTTATAAATACTAATAATCATTCATTTAACCGGACACGGGAATGGATTAATAGTCAATGGACTCATTAAAACAGGGGTGGATTACATACAAGGACACTTGGTGTAATTGTTAATAAAGTATTAAAACCTTGGATTACACGCAGTCGATAACCTGGTGTAATTATAAACAAAGTATTAAGACCTTGTTACAGTTTAAGTCCCCAATTAGTTGGAATATTTGACTTCGGGTATAAGGGTAATTTGACGAGGACACTCGCACTTTATATTTATGACCGATGGACTGTTATGGACAAAAACCAGATGGACATATCGAATAATCTAGGACAAAGGACAATTAACCCATGGTAATAAATTAAAATCAACACGTCAAACATCATGATTATGGAAGTTTAAATAAGCATAATTCCTTCATTTTATATCTCATCGCACTTTTATTTATCGTCATTTTATTTTTCGTACTTCAAATTATTGCACTTTTAATTATCGTACTTTTATTTATCGCACTTTTATTTATCATCATTTACTTTACGCTTTAAATTAAGTTGTATTTATATTTAATATTTTACATTAGGTTTTAATTGTGACTTAAGACATAAAATCGACAAACCGGTCACTAAACGGTAAAAACCCCCTTTTATAATAATAATAATAATAATACTACTTTTATATATATATATATATATATATATATATATATATATATATATATATATATATATACAAATATAGTTTAAAATATATATAGCGTTAAACTCAGCTAGCTCCCTGTGGAACGAACTGGACTTACTAAAAACTACACTACTCTACGATTAGGTACACTGCCTATAAGTGTTGTAGCAAGGTTTAGGTATATCCATTCAATAAATAAATAAATAACTTGTGTAAAATTGTATCGTATTTAATAGTATTTTGTAGTAAAATATAATCTATTTCGTACTACACCTCGCACACATCAGAAGGTATTACAATGGACTTCATCACAAAACTGCCGAGAACGGTGGGAGGTTACGATACTATTTGGGTTATAATGGATCGTCTCACTAAGTCTGCACACTTCTTACCGATAAGAGAAACTGATAAAATGGAGAAGTTGGCTCAGATTTACATTAAGGTAGTCGTCTCTAGGCATGGATTACCTATATCTATTATATCTGATCACGACAGCAGATTAACTTCCAGGTTTTAGCAGTCATTACAGAAAGCAATGGGGACCCGTTTAGATATGAGTACAGCATATCACCCCCAGACAGATGGCCAGAGCGAACGAACTTTTAAACTTTTGAGGACATGTTGCGAGCATGTGTCATTGATTTTAGAAGCGGATGGGATAAGTACTTACCACTAGCCGAGTTCTCATATAATAACAGCTACCATGCGAGCATTACAGCTGCACCTTTCGAAGCATTGTACGGAAGGAAGTGTAGATCTCCCGTATGTTGGAGCGAATTGGGGGATAGTCAGTTGACAGGTCCTGAGATTATTCAGGAGACAACGGAGAAAGTCCTACAGATTCAGGAACGATTGAGAACAGCTCAGAGTCGTCAAAATAGTTACATCGATGTTAGACGAAAGGACATAGACTTCCAAGTTGGTGACAAAGTCATGCTTAAAGTATCACCTTGGAAGGGTGTTATATGGTTCGGGAAACTAGGTAAAATGAGTCCTAAATATGTTGGACCGTTCGAGATAACTGAAAGAGTTAGACCGGTAGCTTACATGTTGGAACTGCCACAAGCACTCAGCGGTATACACGATGTTTTTCATGTATCCAACCTAAAGAAGTGCCTAGCCGATGAGAATTTTATTATTCCTTTAGAGGAACTGCATATCGATGACAAACTTCATTTCATTGAAGAACCTGTCGAAATCTTGGGCCGTGAGGTCAAACGGTTGAAACAAAGTAGAATTCCTATCGTTAAAGTTCGGTGGAACGCGAGAAGAGGACCAGAGTTCACGTGGGAGCGTGAAGATCAGATGAGACAAAAGTATCAGCAACTGTTTCCTGAGGAAACTATTTCAGCGGACGATCACTAAAATTTCGGGATGAAATTTTCAATAATAGGTGGGTAATGTAACCACCCTGCTTTTTCCGTCACTTCTGTTAACTTTCTGTTAGTTATTTAACGGCGATTACTTGACTTTTATGTGTTTATGTGTAATAAATACATACTTGATCCTTGGAGGGTTACAATAATTAATATGGGTTGATATTAATTCGAATAAATATTTTAGATAAAGAAATACGATAAAAACGATACAGTTTTGATAACTGCCTTTTGAGCAACGAAACGCTCGGGTTTATTTTAATAATTATTTTAATAATTATTAACTTTTTGAAAATATTTAATTCATTGAGTTTTTAATAAATTAACGTTTGGTTGCGTTTTAACGATCGGTTTAGCGTTTCGGGTCTTCGGTACGACTAAACGGCGCTTGAAACGGACCACGATTACAGGCTTTTGTAAAACAAGAGCCCGGGAACTTACCCCATAGGCCATTCGGCCGATTGCACATCTTCCACCCCCTTTTATGTTTAATTTTGCAACTTGAGGGACCTAAGTGCTAAATTAGTGAACTAGGGTTAGTATAAATACAAGTATTAAACCTAAAACTAGTAAAACCCTCATAATTAAACTGCACCAGTCGATCCCTCCTCTCCCTCCTACTGCCGTCGCCATACTCACGCCCACACACATCAAACTTCAATTTTTGGCCAAGCCTTGAACATCAAACTTCTAATTCTCGTAGTCCTCTTCGCGTGTGTGTCGTTAATTTTGTGATCAAAGGTTGCATTACTCGGCTATAATCCGTACAAGTAATTGTCCACTTTTTAACCCGAGCTTTATTTGAAGGTATTAATTGTTTCCACTGTAAAATATTGTTGTTACGTAGAAGTTAAGCTAAGCACTGGGACCAGAGTTAACATTCCGTTAAAGGGATTTTTGACGGGGTGTTACACGATCGAGGAATTAAAACAATTATTATATGAAAATTCGTATAACGGTAGTTGCACATCCCAACTTCCTCCAAAATCGATAACACATGCTCAAAGCATATCTTCTAAGGTTTAAATTGTCCTCTCACTCTGCCCATCGGTTTAAGGGTGAAAAGTGGTACTAATGTGCAATTTAGTACCTAAGTCTTCTTGAAATTTTCTCCAAAATCGTGAAGTAAAACGCGTATCTCGGTCGGAGACAATAGAAACTGGTACACCGTGTCTAGTTACAACTTCTTTCATATAAATATCAGCTAATGCTTTCGAGGATGAGGCTTCCTTAATTGGGAGAAAAATAGCACTCTTAGTTAACCTATCGACAATAACCTATATTGCATCGTCTTGGCTCGGTGTTCTAGGTAACTTTGTAATTAGATCCATGGTAATTTTCTCCCATTTCCATATGGGTATCTCTAATGGTTGCAATTTACCATAGGGTATTTGATGCTCCACCTTTACCTGAGAGCATGTTAAACACTTCTGAACATACTTAACGATATCTCTCTTCATTCCCGGCCACCAACAATCTCTTTTCATGTCCTTGTACCTCTTGGTAACACCGGGGTGTATAGAATATCTTGATTTGTGAGCCGATTCCAATAACTTTTCCAGACGCGAGAGTCGAAATTTGAGTAACCCGAATATCTTCAAGAATGGCAGGTGTAACTACCAAAGCAAGACATTTCACTTTTAAAGGTAGGTGAATTGTCTTCCTACTAAGAGCATCGGCGACTATATTAGCCTTACCAGGGTGATAAAGGATATCACATTCATAATCCTTTACCAAATCTAACCACTTCATCTATCGATTATTCAAATCACGTTGATCAAAGAAATATTCCAGGTTCTTATGGTCTGAATAAATCATAAAAATGCACTCCATATAAATAGTGCCGCCATATCTTTAAAGCAAAAACAACAGCTGCTAACTCGAGATCATGAGTTGGGTAACGTTCTTCATGTGGTTTAACTTGACGAGAAGCGTAAGAAATAACTTTGCCCCGTTGCATTAAAACGCACCCGAGACCCTTCTTAGACGCATCACAATATACTACCAAATCCTCAGTCCCTTCAGGCAGGACCAAGATAGGGGCTTGCACTAACTTCTCCTTCAATGGTTCATTTTTGTTAGTGAGTTTGGTTAGAGGAGTAGCTATCCTGGAGAAATCTTGAATAAATCTCCAGTAATAGCCTACTAAACCCAAGAAACTCCTTACTTCAGAAGGGTTCGACCGAGGATTCCATTCTTAATACTGCTTCAACTTTTGACGGGTCCACCTGAATTCCGTCAGAGTTTATCACATGCCCCAGAACATGCACTTCACGCAACCAAAATTCGTATTTTGAAAATTTAGCAAACAGCCTCTGACTACGTAAAGTTTCTAACACCTGCTTCAAATGTAGTGCATGCTTTTCTTCACTCTTAGAATAAACAAGGATATCATCGATAAAAATAATATCCGACTTATCTAACATAGGTTTTCACACTCTATTCATTAGATCCATAAATGCTGCAGGCGCGTTAGTTAACCCAAAAGGCATCACAATGAATTCATAATGCCCATTGTAACGACCCTGGAATTTCCAACGTTTATTTATTAATAATTATTATTATTAATACGTGTGATTAAACAAATGTACGTTATTACATTTATATGTTGCCATGATTGCCCGAACTTGACTTTTAAGTGCCCGAAACGTCTTTGTGACTCCCGGAACTTGCACGAATAATATTTTCAAGTATTATTTACATTCATGATTAGTTTATTAATCATTTTAATTAACTAAGGTTGTTGGTTAATTACTTGGGCTTTAATTGGTTTAACTTGTGATTTATTTGAACTTGGACTTTGTTAGTGTAATGGACTCATGTTATTGGACTTCCAAGCCCACCCTACATTTTGTAATGGACCATTTAGCCCACTCTTGCAACTTGTAAGCACCATTTAACATGTAACTAGTTAGTTAACTTAGTAAAGAATCAAGTTACTTGTTCATTCCCATGCAAACACCCATTTTATCCAACTTTTGAAGCTTTACATGCTAGAGACCACCAAACAAAAACCCTCCCCCCTTTGTGAGCTGCAGCTGGCCGAAATCTTGAGGCCTTGGGAGTGCCTTTTTGTTTCATTTTATGCAATACTACTTCACTTGTATTCCCTCCCATTCAAACACACACATACTTGCAACTCTTTTTCCTCTCTTTTCTCTCTAAACCTTGTAAGTAACTTGAGTTCTTCTTCTTCTTTTTTTTCTTGATAAAACCGAATCCTAAAGTCATCCATCATCATCATTTGTTAATTGTTACTTGTTCTTGATTATTGTTTAACTACTTGTCTTTGATAATTGTTGCTACTTACTTTCATGTTACAAGAATAAACTTACTAGTTTGATTCTTCATTTTTATCTTGTTATAACAAGAACAACAAGAACATAATCTATCTAGTTATGTTCTACCTTATTTGTTTCAAAAGATTATAAAGTTCATGGTTGAAAGACATACTTGTAAGTCATGGAAGTAAACTTAAAGTTTACTTTACTTAAAGATCAACTTTGGTTGAATCTTTAAAGTATGAGCAACCCTTGAACTAATTACTTGTTTAATTAACTTGTTTCTTTATTTTATACACTTTAATTTCATGTAGTTAGTTTATATGGTCAAGTACTACAAGTTAGTCTTGATCTAATATCTCTTGAACAAATTAAGTTAACTTTGAAAGTTCAAGAACACACAAACTAGTTTCTTTAAATATAACTTTGAATCTAGACTTTTGAGTCTTGGATCTTCAAGATCAAACTAAGAACTATGTTCTACTACTTATGATCTTGATTAGTTGGTTTACTTTCAAGTTTGTAACTTATTATTAGTCTTATAGTTCATGTATGTGTTAGATCTAAGACTTTGATGTAACTTTGGTTCATCAAACTTCATACAACTCTTAAGTGAGTTGTGCTTCATGTCTTAGACTTGCACTAGGGTTATGATGGTCAAGACTTGGTTAAGATGATGTAGATACATCAATGAGTTGTACACTTGAAGCTATATGCATCAAGGATGAGAACCATGATGAACATCAAGCACCAAGACCACCGGAACCCTTTTAAACTCACTGTTCTGTCCAAAACCTACTGACCTGATGATTCTGGAACAGACCAGTAGACCTGGGCTGTTCTAACCTTGATTTTTAGATAGAACTTTTCGAGTAGATAACTTTTCATATAGGACTCGTCTTAATCCGAGTTACGGTTTAGGATTTATGGCCCTCCGATCGTTACTATGTCCTTTAACGTTGTGCAGAAATTTCTGACCTACTCGCACTTAGACCGTCGGCACGGTCAAACCAAGACGAGTTTGCTTCTGTAAATTTTACCACACTTAAGGGACTCATAGACGGAGCCATGGCCACTGGTCTCACCTTAATTCAGTAAGGGTAGAGGCTGTGGTGACTGATCGAAGTCAGCCTTTGTTTTAAACTACTTTCATAAACGAAACTTACTTTACGCCTTTTGTTTGATGATGAATGATGATGACCCTTAAGACCTTAAATACATACTTTTAAACCTATTAAGACGATTTACTGACTTAGTACTATTTGACTTAGGTTGAGGACTTCGGACCATTTACTTGCACACCTTTCCCGACTACTACTTTACCGCTACATATCATTGTGAGTTATAGCATTCCCTTTTTACTTTAACTTATTTTGGGAACTGAGAATACATGCAGATTTTATGTTTTACATATTAGGCACGAGTACTTAAACTTATATATGTGTGGGTTATATAACGGCAGAAACATTCCCTTTAGCTCGGTAACGTTTAATCATTGGTTTATGAACCGGTGAACGCGAATCTTAGATATGGATCCATAGGGTTTGACATCCCCACTCGGGCTAGTCGCGCTAGCAGTCAACGAGTGTTTAATACTTCGTAAACATACGCACTCGCCAAGTGTACTTTCAGGGGGTATTTTAAACGTTAAGTTAGTTACCAGGTGCCCACGGTTAACATATACTTTATCATACTGTTTTAAAACGCTCTTTGTAGCACTGAAATCTCGTGGCCTACCTTACATACTGTTATACTTAAACTATAGCTCACCAACCGTTGTGTTGACGTTTTTAAGCATGTATTTCTCAGGTGCTTGAGGTTGCTTCCGCTGTGTACTAGTCGTGCTATAGAACCCGCTGCTTAGAGTTGTCCACGCATGAACTACTTTACTTTGCATTCAAACATTCGTACTTTTGAACTATGACTTGTAACGACGATTGTGGTCACGTACACTTATTATTTGCTCCTACTTAGTGAAGCATGCTTTTGAAATGTAAAACATTTGATGTCGGTTATGACATCACCTTTTTATCGCGAATGCAACTTCTTTAATTACAGCATATAGTACTTAACCTTGTAATGATCCTGTTGTTGATGATTCGTACACGATGGTTTTGTACGGGGCATCACATTTGGTATCAGAGCATTGGTTGTAGGGAATTAGGTTGCATTAGTGAGTCTAAGACCGACCCGAGTAGGATTCACTAATAGGACTAATCTACAACTTGCTAGTTTACTTGTTTCCGCTGAACTTACTGCATGCAGCTGCTTACTGTTACTGCTATATGCCGTATGCTACTACGTGATTTCACTACTGCATGCTATTACTTGCTTTCGATTGCATGCTAGTTTCGTACGATTACTGATATTGCCATGCTACTTATTGTTATACATGATTTAAACTGTTGGCCTATTATTTGCTTGCTTTATGACATACTGACATGAAAATTTTATTTTTCCTTGTTCAGATGTCGGATGTTCCACCTGCTGGCATTTCGGGCAGTACAGACTCAGACCCCGTCGCCCTACCTACTACTACACCTGCTGCTGCTACTGCCGATACACCGGCCCCGACACCCACTAGTGATCCCGGCGCTTCTACTTCTGGAGCTGGTACTAGTGCACCTGCCCCAGTGTCTGCTCCCAGACCCCCGAGGTCACAGCCCCGCATTGGTGGTATTGAGATCCCCGCGGAGTTCGGGGAAGGGCCGTTTCGTAACCACATGCGCACGCCTTGCCGACGCACTCCTGACGGATGTTTAGTCGTGATTCCGCCAGGCAGACACAGACAGATGTTGGCCGCCTTCGGACACTTCAGATTACCAGCTCAGCCACCAGTGTCACCACCACACGATTCGGATGACCCGTCATCCGTCTATTCTTCATCATCAGACGACTCCAGCGATGATGAGGATCCTGCTGATAGACCTATTCAGGCACCCTCCACCCCGCCGAAGAAGCGGTACCGTTCCGACGGCACCGTCATTCCAGGGGTGAATGGAGGTCGTGCTTTTACTGATGCTTTTGGCCATCGTCGTAGGGTTACTGCTCGTAAACGAGTTGTGCCATACCCTGCCGACCCACAGATACGTAAGGTTCCCCGTTACGTATTGACTATTCCTAGAACCGTACCACCTAGATTTAGATATGGACCACTTACATCTAGGGACGTACCGTCTACCTCCGGAGCCGGACCATCTACATCAGCACCACCGGCACCACCCGCATCACTCGCCCCACCTGCACCGCCTGCCCCACCAGCTCCCTCTAACGAGGAACTGATGAGGGAGACTGAGACTCTCCGAGCTCGAGTCACTGAGCTCGAGGAGCAGTTGGCTCGAGGAGCAGTTCACCCGCCTTCACCGTAGGGCTTTGTATTTAGATTTCATGATGTAATCTAGATATAGTTTCATGTATTTCATATGTATTGTACGAACTTATTCAGATGGATGAAACTTATTATTATTAATGAATGGAACTTTGCGTTATTTAATTCTTGCACGATGTTCTATTTACATTGATGTACGATGATTCTGTGGTATTTGTACCTAGATGCATTATTTAATAACATGTGATGTTTTGATTCCATGTTGGTCATTATATACTGTATTATTAATACTTGCATACTGGATTTTGACTTGAGTCAAAATTTTTGTTTAGAATACCATGGCTAACGGAAGAACCACACCTACCGCCGCCCAGATTGAGGACATGATCAGCGAACGGGTCGCTGCAGCCCTAGCAGAAAGAAATCTCCAAGCTCCACCGCCACCACCACCGATTATTCCACCCGTTCGAAATGGGTGTACATACAAGGAATTCCAGAGCTGCAAACCGCATAACTTCAGCGGCACCGAGGGACCAGTTGGTCTCACCAGATGGTTTGAAAAACTTGAATCAGTATTCCGAGTTAGCAACTGTTCGGAGGATAATAAGACCAAGTTTGCATCTTGCACGCTATCTGACGGCGCGCTAACGTGGTGGAACACGTTAGCTCAAGCGAAAGGTATCGATGAGGCGTATGCTACGCCATGGGAGGAATTCAAGGCGGCTATGATTGATGAGTATTGTTCGAGAACCGAAATTCAGAAGATGGAAATCAAATTTATGCAGTTAAAGGCCGTAGGGAACGACCTTAACAGTTACAACTGTAGGTTTTTGGAGTTGGCTCTTATGTGTCCGACCATGGTCACCCCCGAATTTAAGCGCTTGGAGAAATACTTCTCGGGACTTCCTAAGTCCATCAAGGGTAATGTTACCTCATCCAAACCACCGAATGTTCCCGAAGCAATGCGCATGGCGCATACTCTCCTGAATCAAATCATCCTTGACGAGCCGTAGAAGGCTAAGTTTGAAGCCGGTAGTAGTGAAAAGAGGAAATGGGACAACAACCATAACAACCACAACAACCACAACAACAATAACAACAACAGGGGTAGAAACTATGATCAAAACCCGGCGAAGCGACATGAAGGGTTCAGGCAAAACAACAACAACCCCAACCCCAACAACAACAAATCCAACCCGAACTACAAAGGCACACTACCACAATACAAGAGGTGCTACAAGCACCACACCGGGTATTGTAATGCTGTTTGTGAGAAGTGCAAGAAGAGCGGGCACATCGGTAGAGACTGCAAGACTACCACGATGACAAGGAGGCCGAACACCAACGGGCCAAAAAAGTGTTACGAATGCGGGCAGACGGGCCATTTCAGAAATGAGTGCCCGAACAAACGAAATGATGGCGGACCACCGCGTGCTAGAGCTTTTAATGTTAATGCAAGGGATGTACGCGATAACCCCGACTTGGTGACAGGTATATTCAAAATCAACAATCTTTTAGCTTCTGTCTTGTTTGATACTGGTGCGGATAGAAGTTATGTATGTAGACATTTTTGCGATAAGATTAATTGGTCATTAGTCCCGTTAAAATAAAGTATGCTTGTCGAGGTCGCCAATGGAAAACTTGAAAAGGTTGACCATATTAGTCGTGGAGCTATTATCAACATAGCTGGTGCAGATTTCGAAATTGATTTGATACCTATCAAACTGGGAAGTTTTGACGTGATTGTCGGTATGGATTGGTTGAGCAAGATAAAGGCCGATGTTATCTGTGGAGATAAAGCACTTCGCATACCACAAGGAGATGGCAAACCACTGGTTATCTATGGAGAGAGATGTACCTCAAGTTGAACCTCATTAGTTGCGTGAAAGCGCAAAAGATTATGAAGAAAGGACGCTTTGCTGTCCTAGCACATGTGAAAGCGGTAGAAACTGAGGTGAAGAGCGTGAACAACGTTCGAATTGTGAACGAATTTTCTGATGTCTTCCCAGAGGAATTGCCTGGATTACCACCGTCGAGAGCCGTAGAATTTCAGATTGATTTAGTGCCAGGAGCTGCACCTGTAGCTCGCGCACCTTATAGACTCGCACCTTCCGAGATGCAAGAATTACAGAGTCAACTACAAGAGCTGTTAGATCGAGGGTTTATCCAACCAAGTTTATCGCCTTGGGGAGCACCTGTTCTGTTTGTGAAGAAGAAGGATGGATCCTTTCGTATGTGTATCGACTACCGTGAGGTCAACAAATTGACAATCAAGAATCGGTATCCTCTTCCGCGAATTGATGATCTTTTTGATCAACTACAAGGATCGAGCGTTTATTCAAAGATCGATTTGCGATCCGGCTATCACCAGTTGAGGGTGAAGGAAAGTGACGTGATGAAGACTGCATTCAGAACCCGTTATGGTCATTATGAGTTCCTCGTGATGCCATTCGGTTTAACAAATGCACCTGCCGTGTTCATGGACCTCATGAATCGTGTCTGCAAGCCTTACTTGGACAAGTTTGTTATCGTCTTCATAGATGATATCCTCATCTACTCTAAGAGCGAAGAAGAACATGAGCAACACCTCCGACTAGTACTTGAACTCTTGAGACAAGAACAACTTTATGCCAAATTCTCCAAGTGTGAATTTTGGTTGAAGGAAGTACAGTTTCTGGGTCATGTTGTGAGCGACCAGGGTATCAAAGTTGATCCCGCCAAGATTGAAGCCATCAGCAAGTGGGAGACCCCCACTACTCCGACGCATATTCGCTAATTCCTAGGTCTCGCCGGTTACTATCGAAGATTCATCGAAGGATTTTCTCTGATTGCGCGTCCTTTGACCGCACTGACTCACAAGGGCAAGAAGTTCATTTGGGAACCCGCACACGAATCAGCATTTCAAACTTTGAAGAAGAAGTTAACCTCCGCACCTATCCTATCGCTTCCCGAAGGCAGCGACGATTTCGTTGTTTATTGTGATGCATCGAAGAGTGGTTTTGGTTGTGTACTGATGCAACGATCAAAGGTTATTGCCTATGCCTCCCGCCAATTGAAGATTCACGAGCGGAACTATACTACACACGATCTTGAACTTGGAGCCGTTGTCTTTGCACTCAAATTGTGGAGACATTATTTGTATGGAACTAAGAGCACTATTTTCACCGATCACAAGAGTCTCCAGCACATCTTTGATCAGAATCAACTGAATATGAGACAGCGTCGATGGATCGAGACGCTCAACGACTACGATTGTGAACTCCGTTATCACCCTGGCAAGGCCAATGTTGTAGCTGACGCTTTAAGCCGAAAGGAGAGGACGGCACCTCTTCGTGTTAGGGCTCTGAACATCACCATTCATTCGAACCTCAACAGCCAGATCAGAGTAGCCCAAGGTGAGGCTCTCAAAGAGGAGAACA